>NW_027637248.1:0-113000 GCF_951216825.1 Electrona antarctica
CATAGAGTAGACCCCTTCTAGCAGGGAACCACTAGCTACCATAGAGTAGACCCCTTCTAGCAGTGAACCACTAGCTACCATAGAGTAGACCCCTTCTAGCAGTGAACCACTAGCTGCCATAGAGTAGACCCCTTCTAGCAGGGAACCACTAGCTACCATAGAGTAGACCCCTTCTAGCAGTGAACCACTAGCTGCCATAGAGTAGACCCCTTCTAGCAGTGAACCACTAGCTACCATAGAGTAGACCCCTTCTAGCAGGGAACCACTAGCTGCCATAGAGTAGACCCCTTCTAGCAGGGAACCACTAGCTGCCATAGAGTAGACCCCTTCTAGCAGTGAACCACTAGCTGCCATAGAGTAGACCCCTTCTAGCAGGGAACCACTAGCTGCCATAGAGTAGACCCCTTCTAGCAGGGAACCACTAGCTGCCATAGAGTAGACCCCTTCTAGCAGGGAACCACTAGCTGCCATAGAGTAGACCCCTTCTAGCAGTGAACCACTAGCTGCCATAGAGTAGACCCCTTCTAGCAGTGAACCACTAGCTGCCATAGAGTAGACCCCTTCTAGCTGAGGAACCACTAGCTGCCATAGAGTAGACCCCTTCTAGCTGAAGGGAACCACTAGCTGCCATAGAGTAGACCCCTTCTAGCTGAGGGAACCACTAGCTGCCATAGAGTAGACCCCTTCTAGCAGGGAACCACTAGCTGCCATAGAGTAGACCCCTTCTAGCAGTGAACCACTAGCTGCCATAGAGTAGACCCCTTCTAGCTGAAGGGAACCACTAGCTGCCATAGAGTAGACCCCTTCTAGCAGTGAACCACTAGCTGCCATAGAGTAGACCCCTTCTAGCTGAAGGGAACCACTAGCTGCCATAGAGTAGACCCCTTCTAGCTGAAGGGAACCACTAGCTGCCATAGAGTAGACCCCTTCTAGCTGAAGGGAACCACTAGCTGCCATAGAGTAGACCCCTTCTAGCAGGGAACCACTAGCTGCCATAGAGTAGACCCCTTCTAGCAGTGAACCACTAGCTGCCATAGAGTAGACCCCTTCTAGCAGGGAACCACTAGCTGCCATAGAGTAGACCCCTTCTAGCAGTGAACCACTAGCTACCATAGAGTAGACCCCTTCTAGCAGGGAACCACTAGCTGCCATAGAGTAGACCCCTTCTAGCAGTGAACCACTAGCTACCATAGAGTAGACCCCTTCTAGCAGTGAACCACTAGCTGCCATAGAGTAGACCCCTTCTAGCAGTGAACCACTAGCTGCCATAGAGTAGACCCCTTCTAGCAGTGAACCACTAGCTGCCATAGAGTAGACCCCTTCTAGCAGTGAACCACTAGCTGCCATAGAGTAGACCCCTTCTAGCGAAGGGAACCACTAGCTGCCATAGAGTAGACCCCTTCTAGCAGTGAACCACTAGCTGCCATAGAGTAGACCCCTTCTAGCTGAGGGAACCACTAGCTGCCATAGAGTAGACCCCTTCTAGCTGAAGGGAACCACTAGCTGCCATAGAGTAGACCCCTTCTAGCTGAAGGGAACCACTAGCTGCCATAGAGTAGACCCCTTCTAGCAGGGAACCACTAGCTGCCATAGAGTAGACCCCTTCTAGCAGTGAACCACTAGCTGCCATAGAGTAGACCCCTTCTAGCAGGGAACCACTAGCTGCCATAGAGTAGACCCCCCTTCTAGCAGTGAACCACTAGCTACCATAGAGTAGACCCCTTCTAGCAGGGAACCACTAGCTGCCATAGAGTAGACCCCTTCTAGCAGTGAACCACTAGCTACCATAGAGTAGACCCCTTCTAGCAGTGAACCACTAGCTGCCATAGAGTAGACCCCTTCTAGCAGGTAACCACTAGCTACCATAGAGTAGACCCCTTCTAGCAGTGAACCACTAGCTGCCATAGAGTAGACCCCTTCTAGCAGTGAACCACTAGCTGCCATAGAGTAGACCCCTTCTAGCAGTGAACCACTAGCTACCATAGAGTAGACCCCTTCTAGCAGTGAACCACTAGCTGCCATAGAGTAGACCCCTTCTAGCAGGGAACCACTAGCTGCCATAGAGTAGACCCCTTCTAGCTGAAGGGAACCACTAGCTGCCATAGAGTAGACCCCTTCTAGCTGAAGGGAACCACTAGCTGCCATAGAGTAGACCCCTTCTAGCTGAAGGGAACCACTAGCTGCCATAGAGTAGAACCCTTCTAGCTGAAGGGAACCACTAGCTGCCATAGAGTAGACCCCTTCTAGCTGAAGGGAACCACTAGCTGCCATAGAGTAGACCCCTTCTAGCAGGGAACCACTAGCTACCATAGAGTAGACCCCTTCTAGCAGTGAACCACTAGCTGCCATAGAGTAGACCCCTTCTAGCTGAAGGGAACCACTAGCTGCCATAGAGTAGACCCCTTCTAGCTGAAGTGAACCACTAGCTGCCATAGAGTAGACCCCTTCTAGCAGTGAACCACTAGCTGCCATAGAGTAGACCCCTTCTAGCAGTGAACCACTAGCTGCCATAGAGTAGACCCCTTCTAGCAGGGAACCACTAGCTGCCATAGAGTAGACCCCTTCTAGCAGGGAACCACTAGCTGCCATAGAGTAGACCCCTTCTAGCAGGGAACCACTAGCTACTATAGAGTAGACCCCTTCTAGCAGTGAACCACTAGCTGCCATAGAGTAGACCCCTTCTAGCTGAAGGGAACCACTAGCTGCCATAGAGTAGACCCCTTCTAGCTGAAGGGAACCACTAGCTGCCATAGAGTAGACCCCTTCTAGCAGAAGGGAACCACTAGCTTCCATAGAGTAGACCCCTTCTAGCTGTGAACAACTAGCTGCCATAGAGTAGACCCCTTCTAGCAGTGAACCACTAGCTGCCATAGAGTAGACCCCTTCTAGCAGGGAACCACTAGCTACCATAGAGTAGACCCCTTCTAGCAGGGAACCACTAGCTGCCATAGAGTAGACCCCTTCTAGCAGTGAACCACTAGCTGCCATAGAGTAGACCCCTTCTAGCAGGGAACCACTAGCTACCATAGAGTAGACCCCTTCTAGCAGGGAACCACTAGCTGCCATAGAGTAGACCCCTTCTAGCAGTGAACCACTAGCTGCCATAGAGTAGACCCCTTCTAGCAGTGAACCACTAGCTGCCATAGAGTAGACCCCTTCTAGCAGTGAACCACTAGCTGCCATAGAGTAGACCCCTTCTAGCTGAAGGGAACCACTAGCTGCCATAGAGTAGACCCCTTCTAGCAGTGAACCACTAGCTGCCATAGAGTAGACCCCTTCTAGCTGAAGGGAACCACTAGCTGCCATAGAGTAGACCCCTTCTAGCTGAAGGGAACCACTAGCTGCCATAGAGTAGACCCCTTCTAGCTGAAGGGAACCACTAGCTGCCATAGAGTAGACCCCTTCTAGCAGGGAACCACTAGCTGCCATAGAGTAGACCCCTTCTAGCAGTGAACCACTAGCTGCCATAGAGTAGACCCCTTCTAGCAGGGAACCACTAGCTGCCATAGAGTAGACCCCTTCTAGCAGTGAACCACTAGCTACCATAGAGTAGACCCCTTCTAGCAGGGAACCACTAGCTGCCATAGAGTAGACCCCTTCTAGCAGTGAACCACTAGCTACCATAGAGTAGACCCCTTCTAGCAGTGAACCACTAGCTGCCATAGAGTAGACCCCTTCTAGCAGGGAACCACTAGCTACCATAGAGTAGACCCCTTCTAGCAGTGAACCACTAGCTGCCATAGAGTAGACCCCTTCTAGCAGTGAACCACTAGCTGCCATAGAGTAGACCCCTTATAGCAGTGAACCACTAGCTACCATAGAGTAGACCCCTTCTAGCAGTGAACCACTAGCTACCATAGAGTAGACCCCTTCTAGCAGGGAACCACTAGCTGCCATAGAGTAGACCCCTTCTAGCAGTGAACCACTAGCTACCATAGAGTAGACCCCTTCTAGCAGTGAACCACTAGCTGCCATAGAGTAGACCCCTTCTAGCAGTGAACCACTAGCTGCCATAGAGTAGACCCCTTCTAGCAGTGAACCATTAGCTGCCATAGAGTAGACCCCTTCTAGCAGTGAACCACTAGCTGCCATAGAGTAGACCCCTTCTAGCTGAAGGGAACCACTAGCTGCCATAGAGTAGACCCCTTCTAGCAGTGAACCACTAGCTGCCATAGAGTAGACCCCTTCTAGCTGAAGGGAACCACTAGCTGCCATAGAGTAGACCCCTTCTAGCTGAAGGGAACCACTAGCTGCCATAGAGTAGACCCCTTCTAGCTGAAGGGAACCACTAGCTGCCATAGAGTAGACCCCTTCTAGCAGGGAACCACTAGCTGCCATAGAGTAGACCCCTTCTAGCAGGGAACCACTAGCTGCCATAGAGTAGACCCCTTCTAGCTGAAGGGAACCACTAGCTGCCATAGAGTAGACCCCTTCTAGCAGTGAACCACTAGCTGCCATAGAGTAGACCCCTTCTAGCAGTGAACCACTAGCTGCCATAGAGTAGACCCCTTCTAGCAGTGAACCACTAGCTGCCATAGAGTAGACCCCTTCTAGCAGGGAACCACTAGCTGCCATAGAGTAGACCCCTTCTAGCTGAAGGGAACCACTAGCTGCCATAGAGTAGACCCCTTCTAGCAGGGAACCACTAGCTGCCATAGGGTAGACCCCTTCTAGCTGAAGGGAACCACTAGCTGCCATAGAGTAGACCCCTTCTAGCTAAAGGGAACCACTAGCTGCCATAGAGTAGACCCCTTCTAGCTGAAGGGAACCACTAGCTGCCATAGAGTAGACCCCTTCTAGCAGTGAACCACTAGCTGCCATAGAGTAGACCCCTTCTAGCAGTGAACCACTAGCTACCATAGAGTAGACCCCTTCTAGCAGGGAACCACTAGCTGCCATAGAGTAGACCCCTTCTAGCTTAAGGGAACCACTAGCTGCCATAGAGTAGACCCCTTCTAGCAGTGAACCACTAGCTACCATAGAGTAGACCCCTTCTAGCAGTGAACCACTAGCTGCCATAGAGTAGACCCCTTCTAGCAGGGAACCACTAGCTACCATAGAGTAGACGCCTTCTAGCAGTGAACCACTAGCTACCATAGAGTAGACCCCTTCTAGCAGTGAACCACTAGCTACCATAGAGTAGACCCCTTCTAGCAGTGAACCACTAGCTACCATAGAGTAGACCCCTTCTAGCAGTGAACCACTAGCTGCCATAGAGTAGACCCCTTCTAGCAGGGAACCACTACCTACCATAGAGTAGACCCCTTCTAGCAGGGAACCACTAGCTACCATAGAGTAGACCCCTTCTAGCAGTGAACCACTAGCTACCATAGAGTAGACCCCTTCTAGCAGTGAACCACTAGCTGCCATAGAGTAGACCCCTTCTAGCAGGGAACCACTAGCTACCATAGAGTAGACCCCTTCTAGCAGTGAACCACTAGCTGCCATAGAGTAGACCCCTTCTAGCAGTGAACCACTAGCTACCATAGAGTAGACCCCTTCTAGCAGGGAACCACTAGCTGCCATAGAGTAGACCCCTTCTAGCAGGGAACCACTAGCTGCCATAGAGTAGACCCCTTCTAGCAGGGAACCACTAGCTGCCATAGAGTAGACCCCTTCTAGCAGGGAACCACTAGCTGCCATAGAGTAGACCCCTTCTAGCAGGGAACCACTAGCTGCCATAGAGTAGACCCCTTCTAGCAGTGAACCACTAGCTGCCATAGAGTAGACCCCTTCTAGCAGTGAACCACTAGCTGCCATAGAGTAGACCCCTTCTAGCTGAAGGGAACCACTAGCTGCCATAGAGTAGACCCCTTCTAGCAGGGAACCACTAGCTACCATAGAGTAGACCCCTTCTAGCAGTGAACCACTAGCTGCCATAGAGTAGACCCCTTCTAGCTGAAGGGAACCACTAGCTGCCATAGAGTAGACCCCTTCTAGCTGAAGTGAACCACTAGCTGCCATAGAGTAGACCCCTTCTAGCAGTGAACCACTAGCTGCCATAGAGTAGACCCCTTCTAGCAGTGAACCACTAGCTGCCATAGAGTAGACCCCTTCTAGCAGGGAACCACTAGCTGCCATAGAGTAGACCCCTTCTAGCAGGGAACCACTAGCTGCCATAGAGTAGACCCCTTCTAGCAGGGAACCACTAGCTACTATAGAGTAGACCCCTTCTAGCAGTGAACCACTAGCTGCCATAGAGTAGACCCCTTCTAGCTGAAGGGAACCACTAGCTGCCATAGAGTAGACCCCTTCTAGCTGAAGGGAACCACTAGCTGCCATAGAGTAGACCCCTTCTAGCAGAAGGGAACCACTAGCTTCCATAGAGTAGACCCCTTCTAGCTGTGAACAACTAGCTGCCATAGAGTAGACCCCTTCTAGCAGTGAACCACTAGCTGCCATAGAGTAGACCCCTTCTAGCAGGGAACCACTAGCTACCATAGAGTAGACCCCTTCTAGCAGGGAACCACTAGCTGCCATAGAGTAGACCCCTTCTAGCAGTGAACCACTAGCTGCCATAGAGTAGACCCCTTCTAGCAGGGAACCACTAGCTACCATAGAGTAGACCCCTTCTAGCAGGGAACCACTAGCTGCCATAGAGTAGACCCCTTCTAGCAGTGAACCACTAGCTGCCATAGAGTAGACCCCTTCTAGCAGTGAACCACTAGCTGCCATAGAGTAGACCCCTTCTAGCAGTGAACCACTAGCTGCCATAGAGTAGACCCCTTCTAGCTGAAGGGAACCACTAGCTGCCATAGAGTAGACCCCTTCTAGCAGTGAACCACTAGCTGCCATAGAGTAGACCCCTTCTAGCTGAAGGGAACCACTAGCTGCCATAGAGTAGACCCCTTCTAGCTGAAGGGAACCACTAGCTGCCATAGAGTAGACCCCTTCTAGCTGAAGGGAACCACTAGCTGCCATAGAGTAGACCCCTTCTAGCAGGGAACCACTAGCTGCCATAGAGTAGACCCCTTCTAGCAGTGAACCACTAGCTGCCATAGAGTAGACCCCTTCTAGCAGGGAACCACTAGCTGCCATAGAGTAGACCCCTTCTAGCAGTGAACCACTAGCTACCATAGAGTAGACCCCTTCTAGCAGGGAACCACTAGCTGCCATAGAGTAGACCCCTTCTAGCAGTGAACCACTAGCTACCATAGAGTAGACCCCTTCTAGCAGTGAACCACTAGCTGCCATAGAGTAGACCCCTTCTAGCAGGGAACCACTAGCTGCCATAGAGTAGACCCCTTCTAGCAGGGAACCACTAGCTGCCATAGAGTAGACCCCTTCTAGCAGGGAACCACTAGCTGCCATAGAGTAGACCCCTTCTAGCAGGGAACCACTAGCTGCCATAGAGTAGACCCCTTCTAGCAGGGAACCACTAGCTGCCATAGAGTAGACCCCTTCTAGCAGTGAACCACTAGCTGCCATAGAGTAGACCCCTTCTAGCAGTGAACCACTAGCTGCCATAGAGTAGACCCCTTCTAGCTGAAGGGAACCACTAGCTGCCATAGAGTAGACCCCTTCTAGCAGGGAACCACTAGCTACCATAGAGTAGACCCCTTCTAGCAGTGAACCACTAGCTGCCATAGAGTAGACCCCTTCTAGCTGAAGGGAACCACTAGCTGCCATAGAGTAGACCCCTTCTAGCTGAAGTGAACCACTAGCTGCCATAGAGTAGACCCCTTCTAGCAGTGAACCACTAGCTGCCATAGAGTAGACCCCTTCTAGCAGTGAACCACTAGCTGCCATAGAGTAGACCCCTTCTAGCAGGGAACCACTAGCTGCCATAGAGTAGACCCCTTCTAGCAGGGAACCACTAGCTGCCATAGAGTAGACCCCTTCTAGCAGGGAACCACTAGCTACTATAGAGTAGACCCCTTCTAGCAGTGAACCACTAGCTGCCATAGAGTAGACCCCTTCTAGCTGAAGGGAACCACTAGCTGCCATAGAGTAGACCCCTTCTAGCTGAAGGGAACCACTAGCTGCCATAGAGTAGACCCCTTCTAGCAGAAGGGAACCACTAGCTTCCATAGAGTAGACCCCTTCTAGCTGTGAACAACTAGCTGCCATAGAGTAGACCCCTTCTAGCAGTGAACCACTAGCTGCCATAGAGTAGACCCCTTCTAGCAGGGAACCACTAGCTACCATAGAGTAGACCCCTTCTAGCAGGGAACCACTAGCTGCCATAGAGTAGACCCCTTCTAGCAGTGAACCACTAGCTGCCATAGAGTAGACCCCTTCTAGCAGGGAACCACTAGCTACCATAGAGTAGACCCCTTCTAGCAGGGAACCACTAGCTGCCATAGAGTAGACCCCTTCTAGCAGTGAACCACTAGCTGCCATAGAGTAGACCCCTTCTAGCAGTGAACCACTAGCTGCCATAGAGTAGACCCCTTCTAGCAGTGAACCACTAGCTGCCATAGAGTAGACCCCTTCTAGCTGAAGGGAACCACTAGCTGCCATAGAGTAGACCCCTTCTAGCAGTGAACCACTAGCTGCCATAGAGTAGACCCCTTCTAGCTGAAGGGAACCACTAGCTGCCATAGAGTAGACCCCTTCTAGCTGAAGGGAACCACTAGCTGCCATAGAGTAGACCCCTTCTAGCTGAAGGGAACCACTAGCTGCCATAGAGTAGACCCCTTCTAGCAGGGAACCACTAGCTGCCATAGAGTAGACCCCTTCTAGCAGTGAACCACTAGCTGCCATAGAGTAGACCCCTTCTAGCAGGGAACCACTAGCTGCCATAGAGTAGACCCCTTCTAGCAGTGAACCACTAGCTACCATAGAGTAGACCCCTTCTAGCAGGGAACCACTAGCTGCCATAGAGTAGACCCCTTCTAGCAGTGAACCACTAGCTACCATAGAGTAGACCCCTTCTAGCAGTGAACCACTAGCTGCCATAGAGTAGACCCCTTCTAGCAGGGAACCACTAGCTACCATAGAGTAGACCCCTTCTAGCAGTGAACCACTAGCTGCCATAGAGTAGACCCCTTCTAGCAGTGAACCACTAGCTGCCATAGAGTAGACCCCTTATAGCAGTGAACCACTAGCTACCATAGAGTAGACCCCTTCTAGCAGTGAACCACTAGCTACCATAGAGTAGACCCCTTCTAGCAGGGAACCACTAGCTGCCATAGAGTAGACCCCTTCTAGCAGTGAACCACTAGCTACCATAGAGTAGACCCCTTCTAGCAGTGAACCACTAGCTGCCATAGAGTAGACCCCTTCTAGCAGTGAACCACTAGCTGCCATAGAGTAGACCCCTTCTAGCAGTGAACCATTAGCTGCCATAGAGTAGACCCCTTCTAGCAGTGAACCACTAGCTGCCATAGAGTAGACCCCTTCTAGCTGAAGGGAACCACTAGCTGCCATAGAGTAGACCCCTTCTAGCAGTGAACCACTAGCTGCCATAGAGTAGACCCCTTCTAGCTGAAGGGAACCACTAGCTGCCATAGAGTAGACCCCTTCTAGCTGAAGGGAACCACTAGCTGCCATAGAGTAGACCCCTTCTAGCTGAAGGGAACCACTAGCTGCCATAGAGTAGACCCCTTCTAGCAGGGAACCACTAGCTGCCATAGAGTAGACCCCTTCTAGCTGAAGGGAACCACTAGCTGCCATAGAGTAGACCCCTTCTAGCAGTGAACCACTAGCTGCCATAGAGTAGACCCCTTCTAGCAGTGAACCACTAGCTGCCATAGAGTAGACCCCTTCTAGCAGTGAACCACTAGCTGCCATAGAGTAGACCCCTTCTAGCAGGGAACCACTAGCTGCCATAGAGTAGACCCCTTCTAGCTGAAGGGAACCACTAGCTGCCATAGAGTAGACCCCTTCTAGCAGGGAACCACTAGCTGCCATAGGGTAGACCCCTTCTAGCTGAAGGGAACCACTAGCTGCCATAGAGTAGACCCCTTCTAGCTAAAGGGAACCACTAGCTGCCATAGAGTAGACCCCTTCTAGCTGAAGGGAACCACTAGCTGCCATAGAGTAGACCCCTTCTAGCAGTGAACCACTAGCTGCCATAGAGTAGACCCCTTCTAGCAGTGAACCACTAGCTACCATAGAGTAGACCCCTTCTAGCAGGGAACCACTAGCTGCCATAGAGTAGACCCCTTCTAGCTTAAGGGAACCACTAGCTGCCATAGAGTAGACCCCTTCTAGCAGTGAACCACTAGCTACCATAGAGTAGACCCCTTCTAGCAGTGAACCACTAGCTGCCATAGAGTAGACCCCTTCTAGCAGGGAACCACTAGCTACCATAGAGTAGACGCCTTCTAGCAGTGAACCACTAGCTACCATAGAGTAGACCCCTTCTAGCAGTGAACCACTAGCTACCATAGAGTAGACCCCTTCTAGCAGTGAACCACTAGCTACCATAGAGTAGACCCCTTCTAGCAGTGAACCACTAGCTGCCATAGAGTAGACCCCTTCTAGCAGGGAACCACTACCTACCATAGAGTAGACCCCTTCTAGCAGGGAACCACTAGCTACCATAGAGTAGACCCCTTCTAGCAGTGAACCACTAGCTACCATAGAGTAGACCCCTTCTAGCAGTGAACCACTAGCTGCCATAGAGTAGACCCCTTCTAGCAGGGAACCACTAGCTACCATAGAGTAGACCCCTTCTAGCAGTGAACCACTAGCTGCCATAGAGTAGACCCCTTCTAGCAGTGAACCACTAGCTACCATAGAGTAGACCCCTTCTAGCAGGGAACCACTAGCTGCCATAGAGTAGACCCCTTCTAGCAGGGAACCACTAGCTGCCATAGAGTAGACCCCTTCTAGCAGTGAACCACTAGCTGCCATAGAGTAGACCCCTTCTAGCAGGGAACCACTAGCTGCCATAGAGTAGACCCCTTCTAGCAGGGAACCACTAGCTGCCATAGAGTAGACCCCTTCTAGCAGGGAACCACTAGCTGCCATAGAGTAGACCCCTTCTAGCAGTGAACCACTAGCTGCCATAGAGTAGACCCCTTCTAGCAGTGAACCACTAGCTGCCATAGAGTAGACCCCTTCTAGCTGAAGAGAACCACTAGCTGCCATAGAGTAGACCCCTTCTAGCTGAAGGGAACCACTAGCTGCCATAGCGTAGACCCCTTCTAGCTGAAGGGAACCACTAGCTGCCATAGAGTAGACCCCTTCTAGCAGGGAACCACTAGCTGCCATAGAGTAGACCCCTTCTAGCAGTGAACCACTAGCTGCCATAGAGTAGACCCCTTCTAGCTGAAGGGAACCACTAGCTGCCATAGAGTAGACCCCTTCTAGCAGTGAACCACTAGCTGCCATAGAGTAGACCCCTTCTAGCTGAAGGGAACCACTAGCTGCCATAGAGTAGACCCCTTCTAGCTGAAGGGAACCACTAGCTGCCATAGAGTAGAGCCCTTCTAGCTGAAGGGAACCACTAGCTGCCATAGAGTAGAGCCCTTCTAGCTGAAGGGAACCACTAGCTGCCATAGAGTAGACCCCTTCTAGCAGTGAACCACTAGCTGCCATAGAGTAGACCCCTTCTAGCAGGGAACCACTAGCTGCCATAGAGTAGACCCCTTCTAGCAGTGAACCACTAGCTACCATAGAGTAGACCCCTTCTAGCAGGGAACCACTAGCTGCCATAGAGTAGACCCCTTCTAGCAGTGAACCACTAGCTACCATAGAGTAGACCCCTTCTAGCAGTGAACCACTAGCTGCCATAGAGTAGACCCCTTCTAGCAGTGAACCACTAGCTGCCATAGAGTAGACCCCTTCTAGCAGTGAACCACTAGCTGCCATAGAGTAGACCCCTTCTAGCAGTGAACCACTAGCTGCCATAGAGTAGACCCCTTCTAGCTGAAGGGAACCACTAGCTGCCATAGAGTAGACCCCTTCTAGCAGTGAACCACTAGCTGCCATAGAGTAGACCCCTTCTAGCTGAAGGGAACCACTAGCTGCCATAGAGTAGACCCCTTCTAGCTGAAGGGAACCACTAGCTGCCATAGAGTAGACCCCTTCTAGCTGAAGGGAACCACTAGCTGCCATAGAGTAGACCCCTTCTAGCAGGGAACCACTAGCTGCCATAGAGTAGACCCCTTCTAGCAGTGAACCACTAGCTGCCATAGAGTAGACCCCTTCTAGCAGGGAACCACTAGCTGCCATAGAGTAGACCCCTTCTAGCAGTGAACCACTAGATACCATAGAGTAGACCCCTTCTAGCAGGGAACCACTAGCTGCCATAGAGTAGACCCCTTCTAGCAGTGAACCACTAGCTACCATAGAGTAGACCCCTTCTAGCAGTGAACCACTAGCTGCCATAGAGTAGACCCCTTCTAGCAGGTAACCACTAGCTACCATAGAGTAGACCCCTTCTAGCAGTGAACCACTAGCTGCCATAGAGTAGACCCCTTCTAGCAGTGAACCACTAGCTGCCATAGAGTAGACCCCTTCTAGCAGTGAACCACTAGCTACCATAGAGTAGACCCCTTCTAGCAGTGAACCACTAGCTGCCATAGAGTAGACCCCTTCTAGCAGGGAACCACTAGCTGCCATAGAGTAGACCCCTTCTAGCTGAAGGGAACCACTAGCTGCCATAGAGTAGACCCCTTCTAGCTGAAGGGAACCACTAGCTGCCATAGAGTAGACCCCTTCTAGCTGAAGGGAACCACTAGCTGCCATAGAGTAGAACCCTTCTAGCTGAAGGGAACCACTAGCTGCCATAGAGTAGACCCCTTCTAGCTGAAGGGAACCACTAGCTGCCATAGAGTAGACCCCTTCTAGCAGGGAACCACTAGCTACCATAGAGTAGACCCCTTCTAGCAGTGAACCACTAGCTGCCATAGAGTAGACCCCTTCTAGCTGAAGGGAACCACTAGCTGCCATAGAGTAGACCCCTTCTAGCTGAAGTGAACCACTAGCTGCCATAGAGTAGACCCCTTCTAGCAGTGAACCACTAGCTGCCATAGAGTAGACCCCTTCTAGCAGTGAACCACTAGCTGCCATAGAGTAGACCCCTTCTAGCAGGGAACCACTAGCTGCCATAGAGTAGACCCCTTCTAGCAGGGAACCACTAGCTGCCATAGAGTAGACCCCTTCTAGCAGGGAACCACTAGCTACTATAGAGTAGACCCCTTCTAGCAGTGAACCACTAGCTGCCATAGAGTAGACCCCTTCTAGCTGAAGGGAACCACTAGCTGCCATAGAGTAGACCCCTTCTAGCTGAAGGGAACCACTAGCTGCCATAGAGTAGACCCCTTCTAGCAGAAGGGAACCACTAGCTTCCATAGAGTAGACCCCTTCTAGCTGTGAACAACTAGCTGCCATAGAGTAGACCCCTTCTAGCAGTGAACCACTAGCTGCCATAGAGTAGACCCCTTCTAGCAGGGAACCACTAGCTACCATAGAGTAGACCCCTTCTAGCAGGGAACCACTAGCTGCCATAGAGTAGACCCCTTCTAGCAGTGAACCACTAGCTGCCATAGAGTAGACCCCTTCTAGCAGGGAACCACTAGCTACCATAGAGTAGACCCCTTCTAGCAGGGAACCACTAGCTGCCATAGAGTAGACCCCTTCTAGCAGTGAACCACTAGCTGCCATAGAGTAGACCCCTTCTAGCAGTGAACCACTAGCTGCCATAGAGTAGACCCCTTCTAGCAGTGAACCACTAGCTGCCATAGAGTAGACCCCTTCTAGCTGAAGGGAACCACTAGCTGCCATAGAGTAGACCCCTTCTAGCAGTGAACCACTAGCTGCCATAGAGTAGACCCCTTCTAGCTGAAGGGAACCACTAGCTGCCATAGAGTAGACCCCTTCTAGCTGAAGGGAACCACTAGCTGCCATAGAGTAGACCCCTTCTAGCTGAAGGGAACCACTAGCTGCCATAGAGTAGACCCCTTCTAGCAGGGAACCACTAGCTGCCATAGAGTAGACCCCTTCTAGCAGTGAACCACTAGCTGCCATAGAGTAGACCCCTTCTAGCAGGGAACCACTAGCTGCCATAGAGTAGACCCCTTCTAGCAGTGAACCACTAGCTACCATAGAGTAGACCCCTTCTAGCAGGGAACCACTAGCTGCCATAGAGTAGACCCCTTCTAGCAGTGAACCACTAGCTACCATAGAGTAGACCCCTTCTAGCAGTGAACCACTAGCTGCCATAGAGTAGACCCCTTCTAGCAGGGAACCACTAGCTACCATAGAGTAGACCCCTTCTAGCAGTGAACCACTAGCTGCCATAGAGTAGACCCCTTCTAGCAGTGAACCACTAGCTGCCATAGAGTAGACCCCTTATAGCAGTGAACCACTAGCTACCATAGAGTAGACCCCTTCTAGCAGTGAACCACTAGCTACCATAGAGTAGACCCCTTCTAGCAGGGAACCACTAGCTGCCATAGAGTAGACCCCTTCTAGCAGTGAACCACTAGCTACCATAGAGTAGACCCCTTCTAGCAGTGAACCACTAGCTGCCATAGAGTAGACCCCTTCTAGCAGTGAACCACTAGCTGCCATAGAGTAGACCCCTTCTAGCAGTGAACCATTAGCTGCCATAGAGTAGACCCCTTCTAGCAGTGAACCACTAGCTGCCATAGAGTAGACCCCTTCTAGCTGAAGGGAACCACTAGCTGCCATAGAGTAGACCCCTTCTAGCAGTGAACCACTAGCTGCCATAGAGTAGACCCCTTCTAGCTGAAGGGAACCACTAGCTGCCATAGAGTAGACCCCTTCTAGCTGAAGGGAACCACTAGCTGCCATAGAGTAGACCCCTTCTAGCTGAAGGGAACCACTAGCTGCCATAGAGTAGACCCCTTCTAGCAGGGAACCACTAGCTGCCATAGAGTAGACCCCTTCTAGCAGGGAACCACTAGCTGCCATAGAGTAGACCCCTTCTAGCTGAAGGGAACCACTAGCTGCCATAGAGTAGACCCCTTCTAGCAGTGAACCACTAGCTGCCATAGAGTAGACCCCTTCTAGCAGTGAACCACTAGCTGCCATAGAGTAGACCCCTTCTAGCAGTGAACCACTAGCTGCCATAGAGTAGACCCCTTCTAGCAGGGAACCACTAGCTGCCATAGAGTAGACCCCTTCTAGCTGAAGGGAACCACTAGCTGCCATAGAGTAGACCCCTTCTAGCAGGGAACCACTAGCTGCCATAGGGTAGACCCCTTCTAGCTGAAGGGAACCACTAGCTGCCATAGAGTAGACCCCTTCTAGCTAAAGGGAACCACTAGCTGCCATAGAGTAGACCCCTTCTAGCTGAAGGGAACCACTAGCTGCCATAGAGTAGACCCCTTCTAGCAGTGAACCACTAGCTGCCATAGAGTAGACCCCTTCTAGCAGTGAACCACTAGCTACCATAGAGTAGACCCCTTCTAGCAGGGAACCACTAGCTGCCATAGAGTAGACCCCTTCTAGCTTAAGGGAACCACTAGCTGCCATAGAGTAGACCCCTTCTAGCAGTGAACCACTAGCTACCATAGAGTAGACCCCTTCTAGCAGTGAACCACTAGCTGCCATAGAGTAGACCCCTTCTAGCAGGGAACCACTAGCTACCATAGAGTAGACGCCTTCTAGCAGTGAACCACTAGCTACCATAGAGTAGACCCCTTCTAGCAGTGAACCACTAGCTACCATAGAGTAGACCCCTTCTAGCAGTGAACCACTAGCTACCATAGAGTAGACCCCTTCTAGCAGTGAACCACTAGCTGCCATAGAGTAGACCCGTTCTAGCAGGGAACCACTACCTACCATAGAGTAGACCCCTTCTAGCAGGGAACCACTAGCTACCATAGAGTAGACCCCTTCTAGCAGTGAACCACTAGCTACCATAGAGTAGACCCCTTCTAGCAGTGAACCACTAGCTGCCATAGAGTAGACCCCTTCTAGCAGGGAACCACTAGCTACCATAGAGTAGACCCCTTCTAGCAGTGAACCACTAGCTGCCATAGAGTAGACCCCTTCTAGCAGTGAACCACTAGCTACCATAGAGTAGACCCCTTCTAGCAGGGAACCACTAGCTGCCATAGAGTAGACCCCTTCTAGCAGGGAACCACTAGCTGCCATAGAGTAGACCCCTTCTAGCAGTGAACCACTAGCTGCCATAGAGTAGACCCCTTCTAGCAGGGAACCACTAGCTGCCATAGAGTAGACCCCTTCTAGCAGGGAACCACTAGCTGCCATAGAGTAGACCCCTTCTAGCAGGGAACCACTAGCTGCCATAGAGTAGACCCCTTCTAGCAGTGAACCACTAGCTGCCATAGAGTAGACCCCTTCTAGCAGTGAACCACTAGCTGCCATAGAGTAGACCCCTTCTAGCTGAAGAGAACCACTAGCTGCCATAGAGTAGACCCCTTCTAGCTGAAGGGAACCACTAGCTGCCATAGCGTAGACCCCTTCTAGCTGAAGGGAACCACTAGCTGCCATAGAGTAGAACCCTTGTAGCTGAAGGGAACCACTAGCTGCCATAGAGTAGACCCCTTCTAGCTGAAGGGAACCACTAGCTGCCATAGAGTAGACCCCTTCTAGCAGTGAACCACTAGCTGCCATAGAGTAGACCCCTTCTAGCAGTGAACCACTAGCTGCCATAGAGTAGACCCCTTCTAGCAGGGAACCACTAGCTGCCATAGAGTAGACCCCTTCTAGCAGGGAACCACTAGCTGCCATAGAGTAGACCCCTTCTAGCAGTGAACCACTAGCTGCCATAGAGTAGACCCCTTCTAGCAGTGAACCACTAGCTACCATAGAGTAGACCCCTTCTAGCAGGGAACCACTAGCTGCCATAGAGTAGACCCCTTCTAGCAGGGAACCACTAGCTGCCATAGAGTAGACCCCTTCTAGCAGTGAACCACTAGCTGCCATAGAGTAGACCCCTTCTAGCAGGGAACCACTAGCTGCCATAGAGTAGACCCCTTCTAGCAGGGAACCACTAGCTGCCATAGAGTAGACCCCTTCTAGCAGGGAACCACTAGCTGCCATAGAGTAGACCCCTTCTAGCAGTGAACCACTAGCTGCCATAGAGTAGACCCCTTCTAGCAGTGAACCACTAGCTGCCATAGAGTAGACCCCTTCTAGCTGAAGAGAACCACTAGCTGCCATAGAGTAGACCCCTTCTAGCTGAAGGGAACCACTAGCTGCCATAGCGTAGACCCCTTCTAGCTGAAGGGAACCACTAGCTGCCATAGAGTAGAACCCTTCTAGCTGAAGGGAACCACTAGCTGCCATAGAGTAGACCCCTTCTAGCTGAAGGGAACCACTAGCTGCCATAGAGTAGACCCCTTCTAGCAGTGAACCACTAGCTGCCATAGAGTAGACCCCTTCTAGCAGTGAACCACTAGCTGCCATAGAGTAGACCCCTTCTAGCAGTGAACCACTAGCTGCCATAGAGTAGACCCCTTCTAGCTGAAGGGAACCACTAGCTGCCATAGAGTAGACCCCTTCTAGCAGTGAACCACTAGCTGCCATAGAGTAGACCCCTTCTAGCTGAAGGGAACCACTAGCTGCCATAGAGTAGACCCCTTCTAGCTGAAGGGAACCACTAGCTGCCATAGAGTAGAGCCCTTCTAGCTGAAGGGAACCACTAGCTGCCATAGAGTAGACCCCTTCTAGCAGGGAACCACTAGCTGCCATAGAGTAGACCCCTTCTAGCAGTGAACCACTAGCTGCCATAGAGTAGACCCCTTCTAGCAGGGAACCACTAGCTGCCATAGAGTAGACCCCTTCTAGCAGTGAACCACTAGCTACCATAGAGTAGACCCCTTCTAGCAGGGAACCACTAGCTGCCATAGAGTAGACCCCTTCTAGCAGTGAACCACTAGCTACCATAGAGTAGACCCCTTCTAGCAGTGAACCACTAGCTGCCATAGAGTAGACCCCTTCTAGCAGTGAACCACTAGCTGCCATAGAGTAGACCCCTTCTAGCAGTGAACCACTAGCTGCCATAGAGTAGACCCCTTCTAGCAGTGAACCACTAGCTGCCATAGAGTAGACCCCTTCTAGCTGAAGGGAACCACTAGCTGCCATAGAGTAGACCCCTTCTAGCAGTGAACCACTAGCTGCCATAGAGTAGACCCCTTCTAGCTGAAGGGAACCACTAGCTGCCATAGAGTAGACCCCTTCTAGCTGAAGGGAACCACTAGCTGCCATAGAGTAGACCCCTTCTAGCTGAAGGGAACCACTAGCTGCCATAGAGTAGACCCCTTCTAGCAGGGAACCACTAGCTGCCATAGAGTAGACCCCTTCTAGCAGTGAACCACTAGCTGCCATAGAGTAGACCCCTTCTAGCAGGGAACCACTAGCTGCCATAGAGTAGACCCCTTCTAGCAGTGAACCACTAGATACCATAGAGTAGACCCCTTCTAGCAGGGAACCACTAGCTGCCATAGAGTAGACCCCTTCTAGCAGTGAACCACTAGCTACCATAGAGTAGACCCCTTCTAGCAGTGAACCACTAGCTGCCATAGAGTAGACCCCTTCTAGCAGGGAACCACTAGCTACCATAGAGTAGACCCCTTCTAGCAGTGAACCACTAGCTGCCATAGAGTAGACCCCTTCTAGCAGTGAACCACTAGCTGCCATAGAGTAGACCCCTTCTAGCAGTGAACCACTAGCTACCATAGAGTAGACCCCTTCTAGCAGTGAACCACTAGCTGCCATAGAGTAGACCCCTTCTAGCAGGGAACCACTAGCTGCCATAGAGTAGACCCCTTCTAGCTGAAGGGAACCACTAGCTGCCATAGAGTAGACCCCTTCTAGCTGAAGGGAACCACTAGCTGCCATAGAGTAGACCCCTTCTAGCTGAAGGGAACCACTAGCTGCCATAGAGTAGAACCCTTCTAGCTGAAGGGAACCACTAGCTGCCATAGAGTAGACCCCTTCTAGCTGAAGGGAACCACTAGCTGCCATAGAGTAGACCCCTTCTAGCAGGGAACCACTAGCTACCATAGAGTAGACCCCTTCTAGCAGTGAACCACTAGCTGCCATAGAGTAGACCCCTTCTAGCTGAAGGGAACCACTAGCTGCCATAGAGTAGACCCCTTCTAGCTGAAGGGAACCACTAGCTGCCATAGAGTAGACCCCTTCTAGCAGTGAACCACTAGCTGCCATAGAGTAGACCCCTTCTAGCAGTGAACCACTAGCTGCCATAGAGTAGACCCCTTCTAGCAGGGAACCACTAGCTGCCATAGAGTAGACCCCTTCTAGCAGGGAACCACTAGCTGCCATAGAGTAGACCCCTTCTAGCAGGGAACCACTAGCTACTATAGAGTAGACCCCTTCTAGCAGTGAACCACTAGCTGCCATAGAGTAGACCCCTTCTAGCTGAAGGGAACCACTAGCTGCCATAGAGTAGACCCCTTCTAGCTGAAGGGAACCACTAGCTGCCATAGAGTAGACCCCTTCTAGCAGAAGGGAACCACTAGCTGCCATAGAGTAGACCCCTTCTAGCTGTGAACAACTAGCTGCCATAGAGTAGACCCCTTCTAGCAGTGAACCACTAGCTGCCATAGAGTAGACCCCTTCTAGCAGGGAACCACTAGCTACCATAGAGTAGACCCCTTCTAGCAGGGAACCACTAGCTGCCATAGAGTAGACCCCTTCTAGCAGTGAACCACTAGCTGCCATAGAGTAGACCCCTTCTAGCAGGGAACCACTAGCTACCATAGAGTAGACCCCTTCTAGCAGGGAACCACTAGCTGCCATAGAGTAGACCCCTTCTAGCAGTGAACCACTAGCTGCCATAGAGTAGACCCCTTCTAGCAGTGAACCACTAGCTGCCATAGAGTAGACCCCTTCTAGCAGTGAACCACTAGCTGCCATAGAGTAGACCCCTTCTAGCTGAAGGGAACCACTAGCTGCCATAGAGTAGACCCCTTCTAGCAGTGAACCACTAGCTGCCATAGAGTAGACCCCTTCTAGCTGAAGGGAACCACTAGCTGCCATAGAGTAGACCCCTTCTAGCTGAAGGGAACCACTAGCTGCCATAGAGTAGACCCCTTCTAGCTGAAGGGAACCACTAGCTGCCATAGAGTAGACCCCTTCTAGCAGGGAACCACTAGCTGCCATAGAGTAGACCCCTTCTAGCAGTGAACCACTAGCTGCCATAGAGTAGACCCCTTCTAGCAGGGAACCACTAGCTGCCATAGAGTAGACCCCTTCTAGCAGTGAACCACTAGCTACCATAGAGTAGACCCCTTCTAGCAGGGAACCACTAGCTGCCATAGAGTAGACCCCTTCTAGCAGTGAACCACTAGCTACCATAGAGTAGACCCCTTCTAGCAGTGAACCACTAGCTGCCATAGAGTAGACCCCTTCTAGCAGGGAACCACTAGCTACCATAGAGTAGACCCCTTCTAGCAGTGAACCACTAGCTGCCATAGAGTAGACCCCTTCTAGCAGTGAACCACTAGCTGCCATAGAGTAGACCCCTTATAGCAGTGAACCACTAGCTACCATAGAGTAGACCCCTTCTAGCAGTGAACCACTAGCTACCATAGAGTAGACCCCTTCTAGCAGGGAACCACTAGCTGCCATAGAGTAGACCCCTTCTAGCAGTGAACCACTAGCTACCATAGAGTAGACCCCTTCTAGCAGTGAACCACTAGCTGCCATAGAGTAGACCCCTTCTAGCAGTGAACCACTAGCTGCCATAGAGTAGACCCCTTCTAGCAGTGAACCATTAGCTGCCATAGAGTAGACCCCTTCTAGCAGTGAACCACTAGCTGCCATAGAGTAGACCCCTTCTAGCTGAAGGGAACCACTAGCTGCCATAGAGTAGACCCCTTCTAGCAGTGAACCACTAGCTGCCATAGAGTAGACCCCTTCTAGCTGAAGGGAACCACTAGCTGCCATAGAGTAGACCCCTTCTAGCTGAAGGGAACCACTAGCTGCCATAGAGTAGACCCCTTCTAGCTGAAGGGAACCACTAGCTGCCATAGAGTAGACCCCTTCTAGCAGGGAACCACTAGCTGCCATAGAGTAGACCCCTTCTAGCAGGGAACCACTAGCTGCCATAGAGTAGACCCCTTCTAGCTGAAGGGAACCACTAGCTGCCATAGAGTAGACCCCTTCTAGCAGTGAACCACTAGCTGCCATAGAGTAGACCCCTTCTAGCAGTGAACCACTAGCTGCCATAGAGTAGACCCCTTCTAGCAGTGAACCACTAGCTGCCATAGAGTAGACCCCTTCTAGCAGGGAACCACTAGCTGCCATAGAGTAGACCCCTTCTAGCTGAAGGGAACCACTAGCTGCCATAGAGTAGACCCCTTCTAGCAGGGAACCACTAGCTGCCATAGGGTAGACCCCTTCTAGCTGAAGGGAACCACTAGCTGCCATAGAGTAGACCCCTTCTAGCTAAAGGGAACCACTAGCTGCCATAGAGTAGACCCCTTCTAGCTGAAGGGAACCACTAGCTGCCATAGAGTAGACCCCTTCTAGCAGTGAACCACTAGCTGCCATAGAGTAGACCCCTTCTAGCAGTGAACCACTAGCTACCATAGAGTAGACCCCTTCTAGCAGGGAACCACTAGCTGCCATAGAGTAGACCCCTTCTAGCTTAAGGGAACCACTAGCTGCCATAGAGTAGACCCCTTCTAGCAGTGAACCACTAGCTACCATAGAGTAGACCCCTTCTAGCAGTGAACCACTAGCTGCCATAGAGTAGACCCCTTCTAGCAGGGAACCACTAGCTACCATAGAGTAGACGCCTTCTAGCAGTGAACCACTAGCTACCATAGAGTAGACCCCTTCTAGCAGTGAACCACTAGCTACCATAGAGTAGACCCCTTCTAGCAGTGAACCACTAGCTACCATAGAGTAGACCCCTTCTAGCAGTGAACCACTAGCTGCCATAGAGTAGACCCCTTCTAGCAGGGAACCACTACCTACCATAGAGTAGACCCCTTCTAGCAGGGAACCACTAGCTACCATAGAGTAGACCCCTTCTAGCAGTGAACCACTAGCTACCATAGAGTAGACCCCTTCTAGCAGTGAACCACTAGCTGCCATAGAGTAGACCCCTTCTAGCAGGGAACCACTAGCTACCATAGAGTAGACCCCTTCTAGCAGTGAACCACTAGCTGCCATAGAGTAGACCCCTTCTAGCAGTGAACCACTAGCTGCCATAGAGTAGACCCCTTCTAGCAGGGAACCACTAGCTGCCATAGAGTAGACCCCTTCTAGCAGTGAACCACTAGCTGCCATAGAGTAGACCCCTTCTAGCAGTGAACCACTAGCTGCCATAGAGTAGACCCCTTCTAGCTGAAGGGAACCACTAGCTGCCATAGAGTAGACCCCTTCTAGCAGGGAACCACTAGCTGCCATAGAGTAGACCCCTTCTAGCTGAAGGGAACCACTAGCTGCCATAGAGTAGACCCCTTCTAGCAGGGAACCACTAGCTGCCATAGAGTAGACCCCTTCTAGCTGAAGGGAACCACTAGCTGCCATAGAGTAGACCCCTTCTAGCAGGGAACCACTAGCTGCCATAGAGTAGACCCCTTCTAGCTGAAGGGAACCACTAGCTGCCATAGAGTAGACCCCTTCTAGCTGAAGGGATCCACTAGCTGCCATAGAGTAGACCCCTTCTAGCAGTGAACCACTAGCTGCCATAGAGTAGACCCCTTCTAGCAGTGAACCACTAGCTGCCATAGAGTAGACCCCTTCTAGCTGAAGGGAACCACTAGCTACCATAGAGTAGACCCATTCTAGCAGTGAACCACTAGCTGCCATAGAGTAGACCCCTTCTAGCAGTGAACCACTAGCTGCCATAGAGTAGACCCCTTCTAGCAGTGAACCACTAGCTACCATAGAGTAGACCCCTTCTAGCAGTGAACAACTAGCTGCCATAGAGTAGACCCCTTCTAGCAGTGAACCACTAGCTACCATAGAGTAGACCCCTTCTAGCAGTGAACCACTAGCTACCATAGAGTAGACCCCTTCTAGCAGGGAACCACTAGCTGCCATAGAGTAGACCCCTTCTAGCAGTGAACCACTAGCTACCATAGAGTAGACCCCTTCTAGCAGGGAACCACTAGCTGCCATAGAGTAGACCCCTTCTAGCAGGGAACCACTAGCTGCCATAGAGTAGACCCCTTCTAGCTGAAGGGAACCACTAGCTGCCATAGAGTAGACCCCTTCTAGCAGTGAACCACTAGCTGCCATAGAGTAGACCCCTTCTAGCAGTGAACCACTAGCTGCCATAGAGTAGACCCCTTCTAGCAGTGAACCACTAGCTGCCATAGAGTAGA
Organism: Electrona antarctica; assembly: GCF_951216825.1. Lineage (NCBI taxonomy): Eukaryota > Metazoa > Chordata > Actinopteri > Myctophiformes > Myctophidae > Electrona > Electrona antarctica. Next base: position 23,196 of record NW_027637248.1, read on the forward strand.
CCCCTTCTAGCAGTGAACCACTAGCTGCCATAGAGTAGACCCCTTCTAGCAGTGAACCACTAGCTGCCATAGAGTAGACCCCTTCTAGCAGTGAACCACTAGCTACCATAGAGTAGACCCCTTCTAGCAGTGAACCACTAGCTACCATAGAGTAGACCCCTTCTAGCAGTGAACCACTAGCTGCCATAGAGTAGACCCCTTCTAGCAGTGAACCACTAGCTACCATAGAGTAGACCCCTTCTAGCTGAAGGGAACCACTAGCTGCCATAGAGTAGACCCCTTCTAGCAGTGAACCACTAGCTGCCATAGAGTAGACCCCTTCTAGCTGAAGGGAACCACTAGCTGCCATAGAGTAGACCCCTTCTAGCAGTGAACCACTAGCTGCCATAGAGTAGACCCCTTCTAGCAGTGAACCACTAGCTGCCATAGAGTAGACCCCTTCTAGCATTGAACCACTAGCTACCATAGAGTAGACCCCTTCTAGCTGAAGGGAACCACTAGCTGCCATAGAGTAGACCCCTTCTAGCAGTGAACCACTAGCTGCCATAGAGTAGACCCCTTCTAGCAGTGAACCACTAGCTGCCATAGAGTAGACCCCTTCTAGCAGGGAACCACTAGCTGCCATAGAGTAGACCCCTTCTAGCAGTGAACCACTAGCTACCATAGAGTAGACCCCTTCTAGCTGAAGGGAACCACTAGCTACCATAGAGTAGACCCCTTCTAGCAGTGAACCACTAGCTATCATAGAGTAGACCCCTTCTAGCAGTGAACCACTAGCTGCCATAGAGTAGACCCCTTCTAGCTGAAGGGAACCACTAGCTACCATAGAGTAGACCCCTTCTAGCAGTGAACCACTAGCTACCATAGAGTAGACCCCTTCTAGCAGTGAACCACTAGCTACCATAGAGTAGACCCCTTCTAGCAGTGAACCACTAGCTGCCATAGAGTAGACCCCTTCTAGCAGTGAACCACTAGCTACCATAGAGTAGACCCCTTCTAGCTGAAGGGAACCACTAGCTACCATAGAGTAGACCCCTTCTAGCTGAAGGGAACCACTAGCTGCCATAGAGTAGACCCCTTCTAGCAGTGAACCACTAGCTGCCATAGAGTAGACCCCTTCTAGCAGTGAACCACTAGCTGCCATAGAGTAGACCCCTTCTAGCAGTGAACCACTAGCTGCCATAGAGTAGACCCCTTCTAGCTGAAGGGAACCACTAGCTGCCATAGAGTAGACCCCTTCTAGCTGAAGGGAACCACTAGCTGCCATAGAGTATACCACTTCTAGCTGAAGGGAACCACTAGCTGCCATAGAGTAGACCCCTTCTAGCTGAAGGGAACCACTAGCTGCCATAGAGTAGACCCCTTCTAGCTGAAGGGAACCACTAGCTGCCATAGAGTAGACCCCTTCTAGCTGAAGTGAACCACTAGCTGCCATAGAGTAGACCCCTTCTAGCAGTGAACCACTAGCTACCATAGAGTAGACCCCTTCTAGCAGGGAACCACTAGCTACCATAGAGTAGACCCCTTCTAGCAGTGAACCACTAGCTGCCATAGAGTAGACCCCTTCTAGCAGTGAACCACTAGCTGCCATAGAGTAGACCCCTTCTAGCAGTGAACCACTAGCTGCCATAGAGTAGACCCCTTCTAGCAGTGAACCACTAGCTGCCATAGAGTAGACCCCTTCTAGCAGTGAACCACTAGCTGCCATAGAGTAGACCCCTTCTAGCAGGGAACCACTAGCTACCATAGAGTAGACCCCTTCTAGCAGTGAACCACTAGCTGCCATAGAGTAGACCCCTTCTAGCAGTGAACCACTAGCTGCCATAGAGTAGACCCCTTCTAGCAGTGAACCACTAGCTACCATAGAGTAGACCCCTTCTAGCTGAAGGGAACCACTAGCTGCCATAGAGTAGACCCCTTCTAGCAGTGAACCACTAGCTGCCATAGAGTAGACCCCTTCTAGCAGTGAACAACTAGCTGCCATAGAGTAGACCCCTTCTAGCAGTGAACCACTAGCTGCCATAGAGTAGACCCCTTCTAGCTGAAGGGAACCACTAGCTGCCATAGAGTAGACCCCTTCTAGCAGTGAACCACTAGCTGCCATAGAGTAGACCCCTTCTAGCAGTGAACCACTAGCTGCCATAGAGTAGACCCCTTCTAGCAGTGAACCACTAGCTGCCATAGAGTAGACCCCTTCTAGCAGTGAACCACTAGCTGCCATAGAGTAGACCCCTTCTAGCAGTGAACCACTAGCTACCATAGAGTAGACCCCTTCTAGCTGAAGGGAACCACTAGCTGCCATAGAGTAGACCCCTTCTAGCTGAAGGGAACCATTAGCTGCCATTGAGTAGACCCCTTCTAGCAGTGAACCACTAGCTGCCATAGAGTAGACCCCTTCTAGCAGTGAACCACTAGCTGCCATAGAGTAGACCCCTTCTAGCAGTGAACCACTAGCTGCCATAGAGTAGACCCCTTCTAGCAGTGAACCACTAGCTGCCATAGAGTAGACCCCTTCTAGCAGTGAACCACTAGCTGCCATAGAGTAGACCCCTTCTAGCAGTGAACCACTAGCTGCCATAGAGTAGACCCCTTCTAGCAGTGAACCACTAGCTGCCATAGAGTAGACCCCTTCTAGCGAGGGACTGCGAGTGCATTCTCCGGCAGCGGCAGCAGCCACGGCGACGCCGCCAATTGCCGACAACAGCCGTGGCAGTGTTTCCTATGCCGTGGCAGTGTTTCCTCTGCCACCGGCAAAGCCTCCTAATCCACCACAGACCGGCGGATGCCGGCACCTGCCGCTTGCCACCGGCACATGCCGGCACATGCCGGCACCTGCCCCGGCACATGCCGGCACATGCCACCACGCGCCGGCGCCCCGCCGGTGCCTTGCCGGCACCCGCCGGTGCCTTGCCGGCACCTGCCGGCGCCTTCCGGCACCTGCCGGCACTTGCCGGCACCTGCCGGCGCCTTCCGGCACCTGCCGGCGCCTTCCGGCACCTGCCGGCGCCTTCCGGCACCTGCCGGCACTTGCCGGCACTTGCCGGCGCCTTCCGGCGCCTGCCGGCACTTGCCGGCGCCTTCCGGCACCTGCCGGCACTTGCCGGCGCCTTCCGGGACTTGCCGGCACTTGCCGGCGCCTGCCGGCACTTGCCGGCGCCTGCCGGCACTTGCCGACGCCTTCCGGCACCTGCCGGCACTTGCCGGCGCCTTCCGGCACTTGCCGGCGCCTGCCGGCACTTGCCGGCGCCTTCCGGCACCTGCCGGCACTTGCCGGCGCCTTCCGGCACTTGCCGGCGCCTGCCGGCACTTGCCGGCACTTGCCGGCGCCTTCCGGCACCTGCCGGCACTTCCGGCACTTGCCGGCACCTGCCGACGCCTTCCGGCACCTGCCGGCACATGCCGGCACATGCCGGCACCTGCCGGCACCTAACCCTAACCCCCAACCCTAACCCCCAACCCCTAACCCTAACCCCTACCCTAACCCCCAACCCCCAACCCCCAACCCTAACCCCCAACCCCTAACCCTAACCCCCAACCCCTAACCCTACCCTAACCCCCAACCCTAACCCCCAACCCCCAACCCCTACCCTAACCCCCAACCCCCAACCCTAACCCCTATCCCCCAACCCCTAACCCCCAACCCCTAACCCCCAACCCTAACCCTAACCCCCAACCCTAACCCTACCCCCCAACCCTAACCCCCAACCCCTAACCCTAACCCCCAAACCCCAACCCCAGCCCCTAACCCTAACCCCCAACCCCTAACCCTAACCCCCAACCCCTAACCCCCAACCCCCAACCCGGAGGAGGCTTTGCCGGTGGCAGTTGCCGGCACCTGCCGCCAGTTGGTTCCGGCAGTTGCCGGCAGGTGCCGGCAGGTGCCGGAAGGCGCCGGCATGTGCCGGCGGGTGCCGGAAGGCGCCGGCAGGTGCCGGAAGGCGCCGGCAGGTGCCGGAAGGCGGCGGCAGGTGCCGGAAGGCGCCGGCAGGCTGCCGGCGGGGGGCCGGCAAGCGCCGGCAAGTGCCGGCGGGTGCCGGCAGGTGCCGGAAGGCGCCGGCAAGGCACGGCAAGGCGCCGGCGGGGCGCCGGCGGGGCGCCGGCGGGTGGTGGCATGTGCCGGCATATGTGCCGGCATGTGCCGGGGCAGGTGCCGGCATGTGCCGGTGGCAAGTGGCAGGTGCCGGCATCCGCCGGTCTGTGGTGGATTAGGAGGCTTTGCCGGTGGCAGAGGAAACACTGCCACGGCATAGGAAACACTGCCACGGCTGTTGTCGGCAAATTGGCGGCGTCGCCGTGGCTGCTGCCGCTGCCGGAGAATGCACTCACTGCTTATGCTTCTAGCAGTGATTCTCAATCATTTTCACCCACAGTTTGACATGCAACAGGCCACCCGACCCTCATTGCATTTCTATCATGTGACCCCAATTTATATTGCAAAATCAATGTAAATGTAACTCTGAGAGAGAGAGTACAAATGGAACCAAATGGACCCTTATGGGTCTGTAACTCTGAGAGAGTACAAATGGAACCAAATGGACCCGTTACTCTCTGAGTTACAGACTCACAGGCGTCCATTTGGTTACTAATTATCATTTAGCTGCAATGGGGACCCCCAAAGTAACAGTTTGAACAGTACACGCTCACAACATTAAATATAAAGGTATTTAAGTTAAATCTGACTTAAAGCCTGCAGTGCAGACACCCTGTTACTGTACATGTATGTTTCAATACAGAATGAGATCATATTGACGGTAATATTGGTTATCGGCCATGACAGCAATTCATTATATCGATATCGGCCAAAATGTCTCATCGGCACTTAATTTACACTTCTTGTAAATTAAGTAATGAAGATGTTTAACATCTGCATTACTTAATTAGTAAAAGTACGCTCTCTCTTGAGTTAAAGATCTAATAAGGATCCTTATTGGGACCACCTGGAACCCTCTCTCAAGGACCACTGGTGGTCCCCGGACCACTGGTTGAGAAACACTGATCTAAACTTAACACTTAAATAAAGTCATCTTGGGTCTTTTACTTTTGGCACCGTTTTACTGAGGTTAAGGTTAGGTATAAGGTTAGGTTTAACTGTTTAGGCATAGTTTACTGAGGTTAAGGTTAAGAATAAGGTTAGGTTTAACTGTTTAGGCATAGTTTACTGAGGTTAAGGTTAAGAATAAGGTTAGGTTTAACTGTTTAGGCATAGTTTACTGAGGTTAAGGTTAAGAATAAGGTTAGGTTTAACCGTTTAGGCATAGTTTACTGAGGTTAAGGTTAAGAATAAGGTTAGGTTTAACTGTTCAGGTATAGTTTACTGAGGTTAAGGTTAAGAATAAGGTTAGGTTTGACTGTTCAGGTATAGTTTACTGAGGTTAAGAATAAGGTTAGGTTTAACTGTTCAGGTATAGTTTACTGAGGTTAAGAATAAGGTTAGGTTTAACTGTTCAGGTATAGTTTACTGAGGTTAAGAATAAGGTTAGGTTTAACTGTTCAGGTATAGTTTACTGAGGTTAAGGTTAAGAATAAGGTTAGGTTTAACTGTTTAGGCATAGTTTACTGAGGTTAAGGTTAAGAATAAGGTTAGGTTTAACCGTTTAGGCATAGTTTACTGAGGTTAAGAATAAGGTTAGGTTTAACTGTTCAGGTATAGTTTACTGAGGTTAAGAATAAGGTTAGGTTTAACTGTTCAGGTATAGTTTACTGAGGTTAAGGTTAAGGTTAGGTTTAACTGTTCAGGTATAGTTTACTGAGGTTAAGAATAAGGTTAGGTTTAACTGTTCAGGTATAGTTTACTGAGGTTAAGAATAAGGTTAGGTTTAACTGTTCAGGCATAGTTTACTGAGGTTAAGAATAAGGTTAGGTTTAACTGTTCAGGCATAGTTTACTGAGGTTAAGAATAAGGTTAGGTTTAACTGTTCAGGTATAGTTTACTGAGGTTAAGAATAAGGTTAGGTTTAACTGTTCAGGTATAGTTTACTGAGGTTAAGAATAAGGTTAGGTTTAACTGTTCAGGTATAGTTTACTGAGGTTAAGAATAAGGTTAGGTTTAACTGTTCAGGTATAGTTTACTGAGGTTAAGGTTAAGAATAAGGTTAGGTTTAACTGTTCAGGTATAGTTTACTGAGGTTAAGAATAAGGTTAGGTTTAACTGTTCAGGTATAGTTTACTGAGGTTAAGAATAAGGTTAGGTTTAACTGTTCAGGTATAGTTTACTGAGGTTAAGAATAAGGTTAGGTTTAACTGTTCAGGTATAGTTTACTGAGGTTAAGAATAAGGTTAGGTTTAACTGTTCAGGTATAGTTTACTGAGGTTAAGAATAAGGTTAGGTTTAACTGTTCAGGTATAGTTTACTGAGGTTAAGAATAAGGTTAGGTTTAACTGTTCAGGTATAGTTTACTGAGGTTAAGGTTAAGAATAAGGTTAGGTTTAACTGTTCAGGTATAGTTTACTGAGGTTAAGAATAAGGTTAGGTTTAACTGTTCAGGTATAGTTTACTGAGGTTAAGAATAAGGTTAGGTTTAACTGTTCAGGTATAGTTTACTGAGGTTAAGAATAAGGTTAGGTGGTTTAACTGTTCAGGTATAGTTTACTGAGGTTAAGAATAAGGTCAGGTTTAACTGTTCAGGTATAGTTTACTGAGGGTAAGAATAAGGTTAGGTTTAACTGTTCAGGTATAGTTTACTGAGGTTAAGAATAAGGTTAGGTTTAACTGTTCAGGTATAGTTTACTGAGGTTAAGAATAAGGTTAGGTTTAACTGTTCAGGTATAGTTTACTGAGGTTAAGGTTAAGGTCAGGTTTAACTGTTCAGGTATAGTTTACTGAGGTTAAGAATAAGGTTAGGTTTAACTGTTCAGGTATAGTTTACTGAGGTTAAGAATAAGGTTAGGTTTAACTGTTCAGGTATAGTTTACTGAGGTTAAGAATAAGGTTAGGTTTAACTGTTCAGGTATAGTTTACTGAGGTTACATTTAGGAATACCAGGCTGAGCAGTTTGGCCAGGCTGTACGCCCAGAGTTACTGTGTTTTGAGGCGAGCTTTCCAGTATTCAGTTCCTCCAATACAAGTAGCCTGTTCTTCTTGAGTAAATGTACTTAATCTCAGGGGCTACTTTAGTTAATGTAACCACTGATTCATGACTGTACGTTGACCAATGCAAACAGTTTGTTGTTTTTCTTCCAGCCGTGAGAGAAACGCTGGAATCCCGCGGTGTTCTGAGCCAGCTGAAGGCCCGCATCAGAGCCGAGGTGTTCAGCGCGCTGGACGACCAGAGCGAGACTCGCCCCGCGCTGTCCCACGAGAACCTGCTCGTCAACGAGCTCATCCGCGAGTACCTGGAGTTCAACAAGTACCGCTACACAGCCTCCGTGCTCACAGCGGGTGAGTCTAGATCAGGGGTGGACAACTTTGACGATGGAGAGGGCCACTATATTTCCACACTCACTCCAGAGGGCCACTATATTTCCACACTCACTCCAGAGGGCCACTATATTTCCACACTCACTCCAGAGGGCCACTATATTTCCACACTCACTCCAGAGGGCCACTATATTTCCACACTCACTCCAGAGGGCCACTATATTTCCACACCCACTCCAGAGGGCCACTATAGTTCCACACTCACTCCAGAGGGCCACTATATTTCCACACCCACTCCAGAGGGCCACTATATTTCCACACTCACTCCAGAGGGCCACTATAGTTCCACACTCACTCCAGAGGGCCACTATTTTTCCACACTCAATCCAGAGGGCCACTATAGTTCCACACTCACTCCAGAGGGCCACTATAGTTCCACACTCACTCCAGAGGGCCACTATAGTTCCACACTTACTCCAGAGGGCCACTATAGTTCCACACTCACTCCAGAGGGGCACTTTATTTCCACACTCACTCCAGAGGGCCACTATAGTTCCACACTCACTCCAGAGGGCCACTATAGTTCCACACTCACTCCAGAGGGCCACTATAGTTCCACACTCACTCCAGAGGGCCACTATAGTTCCACACTCACTCCAGAGGGCCACTATAGTTCCACACTCACTCCAGAGGGGCCACTATAGTTCCACACTCACTCCAGAGGGCCACTATTTTTCCACACTCACCCCAGAGGGCCACTATAGTTCCACAGTCACTCCAGAGGGCCACTATAGTTCCACACTCACTCCAGAGGGGCCACTATAGTTCCACACTCACTCCAGAGGGGCACTATATTTCCACACTCACTCCAGAGGGCCACTATAGTTCCACACTCACTCCAGAGGGCCACTATAGTTCCACACTCACTCCAGAAGGCCACTATAGTTCCACACTCACTCCAGAGGGCCACTATATATTTCCACACTCACTCCAGAGGGCCACTATATAGTTCCACACTCACTCCAGAGGGCCACTATAGTTCCACACTCACTCCAGAGGGCCACTATAGTTCCACACTCACTCCAGAGGGCCACTATATTTCCACACTCACTCCAGAAGGCCACTATAGTTCCACACTCACTCCAGAGGGCCAATATATTTCCACACTCACTCCAGAGGGCCACTATAGTTCCACACTCACTCCAGAGGGCCACTATAGTTCCACACTCACTCCAGAGGGCCACTATATATTTCCACACTCACTCCAGAGGGCCACTATAGTTCCACACTCACTCCAGAGGGCCACTATATATTTCCACACTCACTCTAGAGGGCCACTATAGTTCCACACTCACTCCAGAGGGCCACTATATATTTCCACACTCACTCCAGAGGGCCACTGTAGTTCCACACTCACTCCAGAGGGCCACTATATATTTCCACACTCACTTCAGAGGGCCACTATATTTCCACACTCACTCCAGAGGGGCCACATTGCATATTTCTGTCATAGCAAAAATAGCCGATCTACAAGCTCAACTGCGACGCGTTTTGAACTTGTAGATCGGCTATTTTTGCTCTATTTGAATTGATATCATGAATTCTTTTTTGCTTTTTTGAATTGGAATCCTGAAAAGTAACCTTTTAAAAAAAAATTCAAATACTTTATGAACTGAATTGGACGTATAAAAAAAAGAAAAGACAATGACATTTTAATCCTAGTCATTAAACTACATATAATTAACTACTGAGGTAATTAAAGCAGGTCATATTTTGCATGTTTGGAAAATCAGTATTCTTATAATAACCTGGGGGCCACATTAAGTGGTGGTGGGGGCCGCCCGCCAGTTGCCCATGTATGGTCTAGTTAGTAGAACTGAATGACCACAACAAGTACCGCTACGAGCGACGGTGGCTCAGGAGGTAGAGCAGGTCGTCCAATGATCCATGGGTCGGCGGTTCGAATCCCGGCTCCTCCTCCTGTCCACATGTCGAAGTGTCCTTGGGCAAGACACTGAACCCTACATTGCTCCCGATGTGCTGGTTGGTACCTTGCATGGCTTCCGCCGCAATTGGTGTATGAATGTGTGTGAATGGGTGAATGTAATGCACAATCTATGTAAAGCGCCTTGGATAAAGGCGCTATATAAATGCACGATTTACCATTTACCGCTACACAGCCGTAGTCCGTACTAGGTGAGTCAATTTAGGAAGAAATATCCCTTACCCCAAAAAAATTTATACAAAAGGTTTTTCAATGGATTCTGGTAGTATTGGGCATGCTAAATAACATACTAAAAGTCTACCAAAATCTACTCTCCAGAAAGCCGTCATTTTCAAGATTGCGTCCCAGACAGAGTTTAAAATGGGAAAACATTTTCAAAGTATTTTTCAACTTATTCTAGTACCTCTGGACATGCTTAAGAACATACTACACATTTAGGAGAATATACCTTTGGGAAAGGTGTCATTTCCAAGATGACGTTAAAAATGGCAGGCTTATAAAGCTTATAAACGGCTATACTGTATATCTCAATTGAAAAGAAATATACAAAAGATTTTTCACTTGATTCTTGTACCTGTAGACATGCTTATGAACATACAAAAGATTTAGGAAAATACACCTTCCGGAAGGCTTCATTTTCAAGATGCCGTTCAAAATGGAAGCCGGCACCGCTATACTGTATATCTCAATAGAAAAAATTTATACAAAAGATTTTTCACTTGATTCTGGTACCTGTGGACATGTTTATGAACATAACAAAAATCTAGGGAAATATACCTTTGGGAAAGGCTTAATTTTCAAGATGGTGTCCAAAACGGCGTCCGGGAGCTTAAAATTGCTATATCTCAATCCATCTTGAAAATGAAGCCTTTCCTGAAGGTAGATTTTGGTAGACTTTCAGTATGTTATTTAGCATGGCCAATACTACCAGAATTAAGTGAAAAATAGTGTTAAGTTGCGAGCTTGTAGATCAGCTATTATTAAAATATATATTTTCATTGATCATAAATTAATCGATGAAAAGTTTAAAATAATTGTGCCACTTGTTGATCGGCAGACTTTAACCCATTCTGGGCGGGAACCCCTGTTGGTGTTGTAAGCATTATGTTATACTTTAGCTATTGAAAAATAGCAGACCTACAAGCTCGTAGCGTGGCACTCGGTGCCGCGCTATGAGCTTGTAGGTCTGCTATTTTTGAAAAATCGTGAAAATGTGGTGCAAGAATGAATATATATTCTTTCAGAGCGAACATTTTTAACTCAAATGTTTGCTTCTGGGGGGGGGGGGGGGGGGGGGTCCCTGGAATTACATATTTTCAGATTAAATTGTTGAGCACCACTGACATAGAAACATGAGCTTTTTTAGAAAACTGTCAGGATTTAGAAGATATTTCGAAGAATCGTCCTCAGGTCTAAATGGGTTTTTAACTCGGCCCGGGTTTGTTCTTGCAGAATCCGGCCAGCCTGAACTTCCTCTGGACAGACAGTTCTTGGCGAATGAACTGAAAGTAGTGGAGGACGCAGGCTCCAAATCTGTGTAAGTTCATCAGGATTTGAAAAAATAGTCAATATTATTGTTACTACTTCAATGAAATACATTGGGCTCTGTATGTCAGCTGATACAGGGTTCTTTTTGCAGGCCCCTCCTGTATGGCTTGGTGTCTCACTTCCTGAGCAGCAGGGGTGACAGCGGAGGGAAGGTGTTCCTGCGAGGTCACCCTGTCCCAGGGGGTCACCCTGTCCCAGGGGGTCTGAAGGAGCCGTGCAACCCTCTGCCTGGACCTGATGTCTAAACGTTGACCACTCCAACCCTCTGTCTGGACCTGATGTCATAGCGCGCCACCGAGTGGCGCGCTATGAGCTTTTTTTTTAGAATCTGATCTCAGGTCAAAATGGGTTAAGGGGGGTCTGTGGCCTAATGAATACCAAACAGGGGATCCTTGAAATGAAAAGGTTTGAGAGATACTGATGTACAGTACAGTACAGTACAGTACAGTACAGTACAGTACAGTACAGTACAGTACAGTACAGTACAGTACAGTACAGTACAGTACAGTCCAACAAGGTGCCTCGACATTTCCCAATGGTAACCATATTAGTCTATGTTGCCCCGAAATGTTTCCCGTGGTCATATTTTGCATGTAGCATTCAGGCATTCATTAGAACAGGGGTTCTCAACGTTTCATTAGAACAGGGGTTCTCAACGTTTCATTAGAACAGGGGTTCTCAACGTTTCATTAGAACAGGGGTTCTCAACGTTTCATTAGAACAGGGGTTCTCAACGTTTCATTAGAACAGGGGTTCTCAACGTTTCATTGGAACAGGGGTTCTCAACGTTTCATTAGAACAGGGGTTCTCAACGTTTCATTAGAACAGGTTCTCAACGTTTCATTAGAACAGGGGTTCTCAACGTTTCATTAGAACAGGGGTTCTCAACAGGGGTTCTCAACGTTTCATTAGAACAGGGGTTCTCAACGTTTCATTAGAACAGGGGTTCTCAACGTTTCATTAGAACAGGGGTTCTCAACGTTTCATTAGAACAGGGGTTCTCAACATTTCATTGGAACAGGGGTTCTCAACGTTTCATTGGAACAGGGGTTCTCAACGTTTCATTGGAACAGGGGTTCTCAACGTTTCATTGGAACAGGGGTTCTCAACGTTTCATTGGAACAGGGGTTCTCAACGTTTCATTGGAACAGGGGTTCTCAACGTTTCATTGGAACAGGGGTTCTCAACGTTTCATTGGAACAGGGGTTCTCAACGTTTCATTGGAACAGGGGTTCTCAACGTTTCATTGGAACAGGGGTTCTCAACGTTTCATTGGAACAGGGGTTCTCAACGTTTCATTGGAACAGGGGTTCTCAACGTTTCATTGGAACAGGGGTTCTCAACGTTTCATTGGAACAGGGGTTCTCAACGTTTCATTGGAACAGGGGTTCTCAACGTTTCATTGGAACAGGGGTTCTCAACGTTTCATTGGAACAGGGGTTCTCAACGTTTCATTAGAACAGGGGTTCTCAACGTCTTTTCGGGACCCCCAGAAATGCTTTGGCCGTGTCCCGTGACCCCATCATTAACCCATTTAGGCTCAACGTCGAAATAAAAAAAAAAAAGTATTCTGAAAGAATATATATTCAAAGATTTGTGCCGCATTTTCACGATTTTTCAAAAATAGCAGACCTACAAGCTCGTAGCGCGCCACTCGGTGGCGCGCTATGAGCTTGTAGGTCTGCTATTTTTCAATAGCTAAAGTACAACATAATGCTTAGTTAAAACACCAAAAGGGGTTCCTGCCCAGAATGGGTTAAGGAAAGTGTATGCATATACTATGTGTACTATGTAAACTCTTCATTTTTATTTTCCAGCCATTCAGTTAAAAAAAAAAAAAATGATTTGGCGACGTCGCGATCCACGGGTTGAGAACCCCTGCATTAGAATATGGAACAATAATTCTGCTACAATGAATATGAATGAAGTCTTTGAACTGCTATTGTTGAGCTGTTGCCAAATGTTCCCTGAGAGCCAATTCATACCTATCTTATGTGATTCATGGCGTTTGTGTGAAACGTGAAAGTCAAATGGGGATGTTTTGTGTGTTTTAGACCTAATTGTGAATTTCTTCTGCTCCCAGTGTCCCCAAACATGTTTGTAAGTATTTGCTCTTCATGTGTCAAAATATCTTTCTTTAATTTGGTATGTTGTATTTGTAATACATATTTTTATATTGCTGAATCATTTTAATGTTGCTGTTCCTCTCTGCACCACATGATGGCAACCTCACCAAAGAGGTTGTTACAGACTTGAATTGAATGCGAATTGAATTGAATGCGTTCTGACACAGCTGTAGCATACGTACATTTATCATGGCAATTACATATTTACTGGTGAATCTCCCATTATAGATAATGTCTAACCTTACTTATAAGGCTTCTAATATTCTATACATCTTATGGTTTAGTCTGTGGAAGATTCCTTTGGTTCAGTGGTTTGCAGAGTGGGGGAACCCACAAAATATTGAGACATGTGGAGACAAAATTTACGTCATGAGGCACATTGAACTGAATTGACCTGGATTTATGTGATTGGTTAGCCGATTTGCTCGTCTACATATGACCAAAAATTACTGTCCAAATCTGTGTCCTATAATGTAGCCTATGTACCAGTCCATGAGTCCAAACAACTGCAGCAAATCAGTATTGTAATGTAACCTGAAAGAAAATATTTTACTTTTCAATCTTGTAGTTTCTCTTATAGTCCACTAGGGGGAGGGCTCCCCTACACTACAACTATGAAGCTACACTGCAGTGTACTGCAACCACACATTCCCTACAGCACGTGGTTCCTTGATAGAGTTCCAGGGGGTCCCCATGGCTTAATGATAGTTAGGAACCAAATGGACCCTTATGGGTCTGTAACTCTGAGAGTGTACAAATGGAACCAAATGAGGACCCGCTAGGGTGCATTTGGCTCCATTTGTACACTTTCAGAGTTAAATCAATCAATTTTTACAATATAAATTGAGGTCCCAGAGATAGAAATGCAATTAAATGGGGGTCCGTATAGCCTAATTCAGGTCAAACCAACTGTAGGTTACTGCAGCTACAAAGTAAATAAAGTAAATGAAATAAAGTAAAATAAAGCGGTGTAAAGCGGTCAACAAAAAGTACGGCGTCCCACACACCCCCTCTGTCTCAGTAGGTGCGGTTCCATTAAGCCTTTGCGAAAAAAGGAAGCGTATGTTCATTAAGTCGAAAAAAGAAAAGCGAATTGTCGGTGTTTCCATTAAACTGATAAAATGCGCGTATGAAATAAGTTCATTAAATATGCAGTAGTTGGCACTGTTTTGCCAGTAAAGTGAGGCTCATGTAAAGTAGTCCTAATCCATGTTCACACCATTGATTTAGGGATTTGATGCGCTTGTGCGTGCTCTCAGTTTAACGGACGGGACCCCATATACTGCGCTGTAATCTGATACCTGGTCAGCGGCTGACCGACCATCAGCAAGTCTACAGCAAGCCAGCGGGCATCTGCTGCTTTCACAGTATTGACGACACCTATACAGTCAAAGAACGTACAAAGAACGATTTGTTGTGTAATGCTTAATATATTCGGGGCACATGTAGCCTTAGCCCTGAAACATGACTGCCATGACAATCATCATGACAGTCATGACGCAACTGCAGCCTGTTTTACGCGATCGCTACATTTACAAACGTGTATATAAACATTCCGTTTTCAAATATAAAGTACTCACAATTTGTCCCACGGGTGTTAGAGATTTGTTGGTACAGCGATTAGCATTGCTGCATCCCGCGTTGTTTAATAAAAAGCATTTTTATCCGAGCTCCCCGGCTACTTTTCTCAAACGGGGTTCGTTTGGGAAATACAAAGTTGCACACCGGGAGCGCACTCGCCTATTAGTCTGTATTGGCAGTGCTGTCAGCGTGCCTATATCGAACACACCCAGTGTTTCAGACTGCCACACTCCTCCCGACCGATAGGGGCGCTTAGTTGAAAGCCAATGGCAAAAACAAACAGCTCGGATAAAAATGCTTTTTATTAAACAACGCGGGATGCAGCAATGCTAATCGCTGTACCAACAAATCTCTAACACCCGTGGGACAAATTGTGAGTACTTTATATTTGAAAACGGAATGTTTATATACACGTTTGGACTGTAAATGTAGCGATCGCGTAAAACCGGCTGCAGTTGCGTCATGACTGTCATGATGATTATCATGGCAGTCATGTTTCAGGGCTAATGTAGCCTATATGTCGCGGGACTCGATTGGAGCATACTGGTCGTTTATACTGTAAATTGATTGATTGCAGCTGCAAACAGTTGTAAATAACTTAGCCTACACGTTTAGGTTGCTTATCTTATGCAATGAATATATAAGAATAGATGAAGCATATGCATGGATCGAAATCGAATAGCCTGCAGGGACCCAGGCAGCTAGGTTATATAAAAGTTTAGTCTACTACACCACGTGTGTGTGTGTGTGTGTGTGTGTGTGTGTGTGTGTGTGTGTGTGTGTGTGTGTGTGTGTGTGTCTTGCATCAATACAGTAGGCCTAGCGATCCAGATATCAAAATGATCGGAGCGCCCCGATCAACTCGGGAGGATTCAGACTTCATATGGGGTCGGGTTGGGGATCTTTGAACACACTACACAATTATTAATCGGACGGGTCGGGTAGTAGTAAATTGGGACCTTATATGTATCCACAACATCACTCCCTCTCCCTCTAGCCACCCTCCCATGCACCGTTCACACCACTGCCGTCTGCCTCGGTCCCCCCCCCCCCTGTGTGTCAAACAGGTGAACAGGCCTCTCTCTCTCACTGTGTGTCAAACAGGTGAACAGGCCTCTCTCTCTCACTGTGTGTCAAACAATTGAACAGGCCTCTCTCTCACTGTGTGTCAAACAGGTGAACAGGCCTCTCTCTCTCACTGTGTGTCAAACAGGTGAACAGGCCTCTCTCTCTCACTGTGTGTCAAACAGGTGAACAGGCCTCTCTCTCTCACTGTGTGTCAAACAGGTGAACAGGCCTCTCTCTCTCACTGTGTGTCAAACAGGTGAACAGGCCTCTCTCTCTCACTGTGTGTCAAACAGGTGAACAGGCCTCTCTCTTAAGGCTCATACATAGTCTGGATTTTCGGTGGTGGGGTGACCACCGAACTACAACATGACGTCACAAGCCGCGGTGAAGAGCAAACCACCACCACCGCCACCGCTCCAGCCCTTCTTTCTGTTTTTACTCACCACCGCTCAACGTTATTTCAGCTTCGGTGGTCAGCTCACCACCAGAGCGGTAGTCACCTCACCACCGAAAATCCAGACTATGAATAGGCCTTCACTGTGTGTCAAACAGGTGAACAGGCCTCTCTCTCAACAGGTGAACAGGCCTCTCTCTCAACAGGTGAACAGGCCTCTCTCTCAACAGGTGAACAGGACTCTCTCTCAACAGGTGAACAGGACTCTCTCTCAACAGGTGAACAGGACTCTCTCTCAACAGGTGAACAGGACTCTCTCTCAACAGGTGAACAGGCCTCTCTCTCAACAGGTGAACAGGACTCTCTCTCAACAGGTGAACAGGCCTCTCTCTCAACAGGTGAACAGGTATCCAGAATACATGATTGCAGTACATAAAACAAGAACAAAACAACAAAACATGATTAGAATACTTGGTTATCTATTCTACAGTACATGATTAGAGAAAAGAAGAGATGATACAAAGAAATATAATTAAGTGATCTGGTCAATTAAACTTACTAGTCCTTACCCGTTCTGATATATTTCAACTTGTATAATATATTTGTGTGTTTTTGTAATGAATAAAAACAGCAGTATAACATGAAAGTATTCTTACAAATGCATGGTAGGGAAACGTTTTCATGGAAAGGACCGCAACATTTACACTTTAGCCCACAGACCCCTATTTGAAAAGTATCAAGGACCCCCAGTTTGACATGCACCACAGAAAGTATGGACAGTCGCACAGGTACTCCCAGATATATTTGGTAAGTCGCACAGATCCAATTGCAGGTGCATTTGCGTCCAAAATGGTGTCAATGTTGAGCTTTGGCTTGAGAGAACTTGCAACCTGTGATGTTGTGAGCTTGTAGATTAGCCGTTTTCGCCGGAGCGTGCGCTGTAGCCACTTCACGCTGAGTGTGTGTGTGTGTGTGTGTGTGTGTGTTGGGGGGGTGGGAGAGGGAAGACAGTTGTATCTTGTGTTGTGTTTAGCCGCACGAACTGAAGACGGCTGCATCCCCACTCAAAATGTGCACTTGGCCAGGCGTACACACACGCACGCACGCTACACAGAAAATGTGCGCTTGTCCACGTGTGCACACACGCACAGTACACACGCGCTGACACACACGCGCGCGTGAGTGCACAGCGAAGCGAAAGTAGTTTGTACACACAGTACACACACACACGCGTGCGCGCACAGCGAAAGTAGTTTGGAAAGTTTACGTGGGCTGTTGATGTGGAAGTGGTGGAAGTCAACATGTGGAAGTGGTGGAAGTCAACATGTGGAAGTGGTGGAAGTCAACATGTGGAAGTGGTGGAAGTCAACATGTGGAAGTGGTGGAAGTCAACATGTGGAAGTGGTGGAAGTCAACATGTGGAAGTGGTGGAAGTCAACATGTGGAAGTGGTGGAAGTCAACATGTGGAAGTGGTGGAAGTCAACATGTGGAAGTCAACATGTGGAAGCAGCAGTGGGTCAGCGTGATGCAGCAACATACGATAAGCAAGGGGCCCCAGCGTGTGTGTGTGTGTGTGTGTGTGTGTGTGTTTGTGCGCAGATAGGCAGTCTGAGCGGTGGGCCAGGGCTTCGTTAAGACCTCCATATTATTATGGTCAATGCCTGTGTGAAAAGTGGGAGTGATTTCAGGCAGTGAGGAGCTTAGATATTGCCCCCCCCCCCCTTGTGGCCGCAGGGACTACTGCGCCCTGAGCGCATTTTTAATTCACTAATAAATTCATTATTAATCTATAATTTGTTAAATTGGAAAAAGGGCTTTGTTAAGACCTCCATATTATTATGGTCAATTATGTGTGAAAAGTGGGAGTGATTTGGTGCAGGCAGTGTGGAGCTATGTGAACGGAATTCATTTGAATGAGTAGTGCCCATGACCCGGGAACGGAATTCATTTGAATGAGTAGTGCCCATGACGCGGGAACGGAATTCATTTGAATGAGTAGTGCCCATGACGCGGGAACGGAATTCATTTGAATGAGTAGTGCCCATGACGCGGGAACGGAATTCATTTGAATGAGTAGTGCCCATGACGCGGGAACGGAATTCATTTGAATGAGTAGTGCCCATGACGCGGGAACGGAATTCATTTGAATGAGTAGTGCCCATGACGCGGGAACGGAATTCATTTGAATGAGTAGTGCCCATGACGCGGGAACGGAATTCATTTGAATGAGTAGTGCCCATGACGCGGGAACGGAATTCATTTGAATGAGTAGTGCCCATGACGCGGGAACGGAATTCATTTAATGAGTAGTGCCCATGACGCGGGAACGGAATGAGTAGTGCCCATGACGCGGGAACGGAATGAGTAGTGCCCATGACGCGGGAACGGAATTCATTTTATTGGCACTTTTTCTGGGGTCCCAACACGGCCTATTACTGTGTTATTGCTGATCCATTTCCGGTAGTCGTTGCTTAAAGTCCCTATTAGTTAGTAGCAGTACTTATTATTTAGTAGCAGTACTTATTATTTAGTAGCAGTACAGTACTTATTATTTAGTAGCAGTACTTATTATTTAGCAGCAGTACTTATTATTTAGTAGCAGTACTTAATATTTAGTAGCAGTACAGTACTTATTATTTAGTAGCAGTACTTATTATTTAGCAGCAGTACTTATTATTTAGTAGCAGTACTTATTATTTAGTAGCAGTACTTATTTAGTAGCAGTACTTATTATTTAGTAGCAGTACTTATTATTCAGTACTTATTATTTAGTAGCAGTACTTATTATTTAGTAGCAGTACTTATTATTTAGTAGCAGTACTTATTATTCAGTACTTATTATTTAGTAGCAGTACTTATTATTTAGTAGCAGTACTTATTATTTAGTAGCAGTACTTGCGCGCTCTGCTTGTGCACAAGTATGGCCTACTTGTGTGCAAGGCGCAACTTGGCACCTCGACAGAGTGCAATTCCAGTTACTTGCGCTAAATTGCGCAAGCAGAGCACGCAAGTATACACTGACACCACGGCGCGTAAACAGCGCCTCAAACTGTGACTCGCTTAGATTAAGATTAGGTTACACATTTTAACATTACCTTTTACCAGTGGCGTATCCAGGAATTACGTTTTGGCCAGGCAAGATATGTTAATTGTCGTCTCCCCGCGCACAATCGTAGCACTAAAGGTTTTCAAAGAGATATAGGTACCTGCCAGACGAGTGGGATACAAAGGCTGAAAGGCATGCATTTACATTCCAATGGGTGATTGAGCGTCGCGCTCTACCGCAACGGCCAATCAGCTGTCTATTTTAATAGTTCTCAGGTCTTGTTTTTGTCCTCTTTTTTTCTCATTGTATGGATTTTGGCCAGGCCAGAAATGGATTTGGACAGGCGGACGCCTGCCCTCGCCTTATTGTAGATACGCCTCTGCCTTTTACCCACCCGACATTGAAACAAATCTTAATTACGTCCAGTGGTGGAAAAAAACGAAGTACAAATACTTCGTTACTTTACTTAAGTACAAGTTTGGAGAATTTGTACTTTTATTGACTACTTTTCTTTTGCTGTATTTTTACTTTTACTTCGTTACATTTACAAGGAAAAAATCGTACTTTTAATCCGCTATATTTAAAATCTGACACCTCGTTACTCGCTACAAATTAAATAATGCGCAGTTGAGAACAGAACAACAGGGCTGCGCTCCACTCTCAGATAATAGGGGGGCGGAGTTGTGTTCTGCTGCCTGGCCTGCTTGAAGACGGCAAGACGCACACACACGTTGTCACACGCATTCAACATGGATGAACGCAGGGCTGCCAAGTCTCACGCTTTGAGAGTGAGAGTCACGCAATTTGACCTTTTACCACGCACCACGCCACACCTCTCATTTCTCACGCACGCCGAGGGGGGCATAAAATGTGCCAAAAAAGCCAAGCCGGCTATCATAATAACAATTTTATAACAACGCGCGCCCATGTGTGCGTCCTCACAAACGGCAAAATAGCCGATCTGCAGGAGATCATGCAGCGCTGTTATATGCAGTAGAAAGGGTAACCAGGCAGTGGACCACCAAATCGTCAGCCGGGTCCCTGACTGTGACGCATGGAAATGAGCCATGCAGAGTTTAACATCGCATCGAAATATTTTTCATGGAAGACAATATAGCCTCCACAAGTTACAACATTAAGTGAGTAAGTCACAAGTGACTATCTCTCTTCTATACTGGTGTGTGGCGTGACTGGCGTCTCTTGCGTGATATGAGGAACGGTGCCAGTAGCCTACGCACATTATAGGGTGTGTGTGTGTATGTGTGTGTGTGTGTGTGAAGGGGGAGGGGCCGCATCGCAACTTGTCGTTATAGTTCTGTTCAGAGAGGGGGGGGGGGGGGGGGGGGGGGGGGAGGGAGAGAGAGAGAGAGAGAGACCACAGATGTGTGGGCATGGGGAAATTAAAAATAAGGCATTTTCCCAAATTCCAGTTTTCTGACTTTTTATTTCACAACATATTCCCCAATTTCCACTGAGATTATGGGGTGAATGAATGTGGCCAGACCCATCTTCTCTTTCTGTCATAGTGACATTGTCCTGCATCAGATCATGTCCAAATCAGGTTCTCCAATCTCCAGTAGCCTCTTCAGTTTTTTTAAGATTTTTTGAGTGGTGCAACCACTCCCTTACGGAGCTATGTGTGTGGCTGGCTGGGTCTGAGCACTATGTGTGTGGATTGCTGGCTGGCTGGGTCTGAGCACTATGTGTGTGGCTTGCTGGCTGGCTGGCTGGGTCTGCATTTGCGTCCAAAATGGTGTCAATGTTGAGCTTTGGCTTGAGAGAACTTGCAACCTGTGATGTTGTGAGCTTGTAGATTAGCCGTTTTCGCCGGAGCGTGCGCTGTAGCCACTTCACGCTGAGTGTGTGTGTGTGTGTGTGTGTGTGTGTGTGTTGGGGGGGTGGGAGAGGGAAGACAGTTGTATCTTGTGTTGTGTTTAGCCGCACGAACTGAAGACGGCTGCATCCCCACTCAAAATGTGCACTTGGCCAGGCGTACACACACGCACGCACGCTACACAGAAAATGTGCGCTTGTCCACGTGTGCACACACGCACAGTACACACGCGCTGACACACACGCGCGCGTGAGTGCACAGCGAAGCGAAAGTAGTTTGTACACACAGTACACACACACACGCGTGCGCGCACAGCGAAAGTAGTTTGGAAAGTTTACGTGGGCTGTTGATGTGGAAGTGGTGGAAGTCAACATGTGGAAGTGGTGGAAGTCAACATGTGGAAGTGGTGGAAGTCAACATGTGGAAGTGGTGGAAGTCAACATGTGGAAGTGGTGGAAGTCAACATGTGGAAGTGGTGGAAGTCAACATGTGGAAGTGGTGGAAGTCAACATGTGGAAGTGGTGGAAGTCAACATGTGGAAGTGGTGGAAGTCAACATGTGGAAGTGGTGGAAGTCAACATGTGGAAGTGGTGGAAGTCAACATGTGGAAGTGGTGGAAGTCAACATGTGGAAGTCAACATGTGGAAGCAGCAGTGGGTCCAGCGTGATGCAGCAACATACGATAAGCAAGGGGCCCCAGCGTGTGTGTGTGTGTGTGTGTGTGTGTTTGTGCGCAGATAGGCAGTCTGAGCGGTGGGCCAGGGCTTCGTTAAGACCTCCATATTATTATGGTCAATGCCTGTGTGAAAAGTGGGAGTGATTTCAGGCAGTGAGGAGCTTAGATATTGCCCCCCCCCCCCCTTGTGGCCGCAGGGACTACTGCGCCCTGAGCGCATTTTTAATTCACTAATAAATTCATTATTAATCTATAATTTGTTAAATTGGAAAAAGGGCTTTGTTAAGACCTCCATATTATTATGGTCAATTATGTGTGAAAAGTGGGAGTGATTTGGTGCAGGCAGTGTGGAGCTATGTGAACGGAATTCATTTGAATGAGTAGTGCCCATGACGCGGGAACGGAATTCATTTGAATGAGTAGTGCCCATGACGCGGAAACGGAATTAATTTGAATGAGTAGTGCCCATGACGCGGGAACGGAATTCATTTGAATGAGTAGTGCCCATGACGCGGGAACGGAATTCATTTGAATGAGTAGTGCCCATGACGCGGGAACGGAATTCATTTGAATGAGTAGTGCCCATGACGCGGGAACGGAATTCATTTGAATGAGTAGTGCCCATGACGCGGGAACAGAATTCATTTAATGAGTAGTGCCCATGACGCGGGAACGGAATTCATTTGAATGAGTAGTGCCCATGACGCGGGAACGGAATTCATTTGAATGAGTAGTGCCCATGACGCGGGAACGGAATTAATTTGAATGAGTAGTGCCCATGACGCGGGAACGGAATGATTAGTGCCCATGACGCGGGAACGGAATGAGTAGTGCCCATGACGCGGGAACGGAATGAGTAGTGCCCATGACGCGGGAACGGAATGAGTAGTGCCCATGACGCGGGAACGGAATGAGTAGTGCCCATGACGCGGGAACGGAATGAGTAGTGCCCATGACGCGGGAACGGAATGAGTAGTGCCCATGACGCGGGAACGGAATTCATTTTATAGGCACTTTTTCTGGGGTCCCAACACGGCCTATTACTGTGTTATTGCTGATCCATTTCCGGTAGTCGTTGCTTAAAGTCCCTATTAGTTAGTAGCAGTACTTATTATTTAGTAGCAGTACTTATTATTTAGTAGCAGTACTTATTATTTAGTAGCAGTACTTGCGCGCTCTGCTTGTGCACAAGTATGCACTTGTGTGCAAGGCGCAACTTGGCACCTCGACAGAGTGCAATTCCAGTTACTTGTGCTAAGTTGCGCAAGCAGAGCACGCAAGTATACACTGACACCACGGCGCGTAAACAGCGCCACAAACGGGGGAAGTTGTGAATTTCACTCATTCACTGCAATGCAATTTGCGGCATTTTCAAAACAATATTGAGCAGAGTAACGATTATCAAACGTATTTGCAATGCCATACGTTGAAAGATCTGTTGCCCGTGGACAAGGCACGCTACCTCCGCAAGTTAGATAGCATCGGCATAGATGTTTGTCCGTATGTGATTAAGGATTGGACCAAGTTGCATTGGAAGCCATAGAAAATTCCAGGGTCAATTCTTACCCCGGATGTGACGTTTTTGGGCGTTCCTGTCTAGCGTGGTGTCAGTGTATAGTGGTTGGCTGGACAGATTAAAAGCAACCTTATTGGTTGTTGATACTGACGTAATTAAGATTAGGTTACACATTTTAACATTACCTTTTACCAGTGGCGTATCCAGGAATTACGTTTTGGCCAGGCAAGATATGTTAATTGTCGTCTCCCCGCGCACAATCGTATCACTAAAGGTTTTCAAAGAGATATACCTGCCAGACGAGTAGGATACAAAGGCTGAAAGGCATGCATTTACATTCCAATGGGTGATTGAGCGTCGCTCTACCGCAACGGCCAATCAGCTGTCCATTTTAATAGTTCTCAGGTCTTGTTTTTGCTTTTTTCTCATTGTATGGATTTTGGCCAGGCCAGAAATGGATTTGGACAGGCGGATGCCTGCCCTCGCCTTATTGTAGATACGCCTCTGCCTTTTACCCACCCGACATTGAAACAAATCTTAATTACGTCACCATCAACAGCCAATTATAACCATGCATACCATACATACAGACCACTTTCAGTCCAGCCGACCACAGTACTTTCAAGTTACATACATGTATACATACAATACAACTGTTATAGCAACATTGTATTTTATATTAATGTCATATTTCTTGCTTGACTTTTCTAATGACATCACGCTTATCAGTCAATCATTGGAATACGCTCAGGCTCTCCTTCAGTCTCTTGAGCAGGCCTCCAACTGTGTTGGGGCTTTATCTCAACGAGACGGAAAATGAATATGTAATTTCCAAATCCAACAATAACCACGTTATCAAAACACTTAACACTCCTCTGAAACAGGTTGATGAAAACAAGTAGCCTATGTGGGTTCATATATCGTCTTCAAACTAGGAAGGGAATGGCCTGGTCAGCCTGCAACGACATGCATAAGGTCTGGTCATCCAAGCTTAGTATGAGGTTCAAAGTAAAAACTGCCAGTGCTACAGAGCTGATAATGATGATCAAATGTGTGCATGAGTGTAACTTGACTCTCTTTCTGTTCTCTGTACAGAAGTAATGCTCTATGTCAGTAGCAGCTTTTACCCTGGATTTTCTTAGCTAGATTTGCTATGCGGGTAAAAATGAGCAATAAATCAAAATCAGTACATTTTAGACAGCTGAGGACCAAGTAGAAATGTTGAAGTGTGCTTCAATAAAGTACTGCAAAAACAAACAAAAAACACACAGTCAATCAAGTCAATTTATTTATCATTGCTGAATCAAAACAGTTTTCTCATCACAATTCAGGTCAAGATCATACATCATTTAGCCAACAATTCACCCATGAGCCGACAGCAAGGACACAATGCATTATGGGACGACAGCACGGACAAACTGTCCTTTACACAATGCATTATGGACACTGATGCATTATGGGAGCATTATTAACTGTTGTAATGCAAAATTTTACTATTTAACTGTTTTAATGCTAATTACACATTGTACCATTTAACTGTTTTAATGCTAATTCATAATTGTACTAAATCCTTTTTTTTTTCTTTTTTTTTAATCCCACGATTTTGCAACCCATTTTTCACCCAGTGTCAATTATCTAATGTAATGTAATACTCTAATTATCTAATGTAATGTAATACTCCCGAAAGTTACAGAAATAAACCTGAGCTTTGCCCTCCCACATACAAGGGATTTCACGCAGTGTTGGGCATTTTAATGCTAATTACGTGTTGTACTATTTAACTGATTTAATGCAAACTCAAGGCTGAAGTGGACAAACAATCAAACAGTACAGCCTTGCCGTGTTAATTTTGTCGACTAAAACTATGAAGGAAAATGTTGGTTGACGAGCGGAGAAGTCCTCTAGTCCTTAAAGTAGGACTTTAAAAAAGTGATTTTATGTTTGGTTTTGGCTCTGATGGCTACGATGCCATCAAGTCCCACCAAAATACATTTGAGTCGACAAAAACAACTGTAGATTTACTCGACTAAAACATATAAAATTAAAAAAACAAAATAAAAATGTACTCAAAAGACTATAGGCTAAAACTAAATCAAAATCAACACTGCAGCCTCGATTAGCGAAACGACCAGTGTTTTATCTTGTGGTCATGTGATGTTTAGCATGGGGGGGGGGGGGGGGGGGGGGGGGTAACGCCCCGCCTTCCTCTGATTGGCCTACCATAGACATGGTAACGCCCCGCCTGCCTCTGATTGGCCTACTGACACAGCCGGTGTCTCCGAGGTGGAAGATACATGCTGGATTGTCTGCCGCGAGGTTACAAGAGAATAACAGCTTGACACGCGCGACAGTAACTTTTAATTTTGTAGAAGAGGCAAACTAATATTGTTTATGCCGTTGGCCTGTTTATTTGTATACATGTGTAAACTTAAAACATTATTGTGCTGTAAAAAGGTATCTTTTCCCTTGATCTTTATCATTTTCAGTTTAATAGTATTAGTTTACTATAATTAGATTAATACACGATAATCAACACTTCATTTAGAACACAGCTAAATCAAATCATAGTACATGCGTGTTAAAATCAATTATTCAATCAAAGCAAACGGCACAAACAATATTAGTTTGCCTCTTCTACAAAAAATAAAGTTACAAGTTACTGTTGCGTGTTGCCATTCTCTTGTACTTGTATTATTTCCCACCACAGAGGACCCTTGCATCTCAGAGGATAGTCAAGACAGGCAGTGTCGGTAGGCCAATCAGAGGCAGGCGGGGTGTTACCATGTCTATGCTCGGACGTAGAATAGATACAGCAATGTCATGCTATGTGATTTGAGCCTGCTGTGTAAATTGTACAGGGTCATCCAGATGCATTATGGGATAAAATGGTAAATGGTGCATTTATATAGCGCCTTTATCCAAGGCCTTTATCCAAGGCGCTTTACATAGATGTGCATTACATTCACCCATTCACACACACATTCATACACTGATGGCAGCGGAAACCATGCAAGGCACCAACCAGCACATCAGGAGCAATTAGGGGTTCAGTGTCTTGCTCAAGGACACTTCGACACTAACTCTGGGGGAGCCCGGGTTCGAACTGGCAACCTTGCGGTTACCATCCGGAAACTCAGGTGGAAGACTTTAGTTAAAGGACAACTTTAGTTTACTTTGGACAGGTGGAAGACTTTAGTTAAAGGACAACTTTAGTTTGGACAGGTGGAAGACTTTAGTTAAAGGACAACTTTAGTTTACTTTGGACAGGTGGAAGACTTTAGTTAAAGGACAACTATAGTTTACTTTGGACAGGTGGAAGACTATAGTTAAAGGACAACTTTAGTTTACTTTGGACAGGTGGAAGACTTTAGTTAAAGGACAACTTTAGTTTACTTTGGACAGGTGGAAGACTTTAGTTAAAGGACAACTTTAGTTTACTTTGGACAGGTGGAAGACTTTAGTTAAAGGACAACTATAGTTTACTTTGGACAGGTGGAAGACTTTAGTTAAAGGACAACTTTAGTTTACTTTGGACAGGTGGAAGACTTTAGTTAAAGGACAACTTTAGTTTACTTTGGACAGGTGGAAGACTTTAGTTAAAGGACAACTTTAGTTTACTTTGGACAGATGGAAGACTTTAGTTAAAGGACAACTTTAGTTTACTTTGGACAGGTGGAAGACTTTAGTTAAAGGACAACTTTAGTTTACTTTGGACAGGTGGAAGACTTTAGTTAAAGGACAACTTTAGTTTACTTTAGACAGATGGAAGACTTTAGTTAAAGGACAACTTTAGTTTTTTTCAACCAAGGATCATTAGGTTGTTATTAGAGAAGGTCAAATATGAGCATATTTTTTATTTTTATTTTGCTGCCTTTTTTCATTTTATTGATTTATATGTTTATATTATTTATTATATATTTATTTTTTCCAAATTTTATAGCGTTTTTCTGAAAAAGGTTGAGAACCACTGACAGAAACATTATGCGACACTGAAGTAACACAGACGTACGCCATATTAGTCCACTTGAAGTAACACTGAAGTAACACGGACGTAACACTGAAGTAACACGGACGTACGCCATATTAGTCCACTTGAAGTAACACTGAAGTAACACGGACATAACACTGAAGTAACACGGACGTACGCCATATTAGTCCACTTGAAGTAACACTGAAGTAACACGGACGTAACACTGAAGTAACACGGACGTACGCCATATTAGTCCACTTGAAGTAACACTGAAGTAACACAGACGTACGCCATATTAGTCCACTTGCCAGAATGTGAACCCGGACATTTTGAGTGCCCTAAAGTTTTATGTTAGAAATGTCAAGTATGGGACCTCATAATTTAGAAACTGCCGGATGCTAACTTGCATATGTTGGGCAATTTCCATAATAGGGGGATAAGTGACCATACCATTAACAACCTATATAAGGAAAAGTTTTCAAAATGTCATCATGCTTTCAGTAGCATGTGACGTGTCAAACTAGCGGGTTTTCATTTCATTCTGAATCCATGCCAAGCATTCATTTTGCACACAAAGAAAACACTCTTTGGGTTAAAAACGGCCATAGCCGTCATCATAAATGTGATGAGGTCATCACATCTGGGCACATTTGGGCAAGTAGCTATGGACGTTTTTAGATGACTTTGGACATGTGATGTTTTTAGATTACTTTGGACAGGTGATGTTTTTAGATGACTTTGGACAGGTGATGTTTTTAGATGACTTTGGACAGGTGATGTTTTTAGATGACGTTGGACAGGTGATGTTTTAGATGACTTTGGACATGAGGTGATGTTTTTAGATGACTTTGGACATGAGGTGATGTTTTTAGATGACTTTGGACATGAGGTGATGTTTTTAGATGACTTTGGACATGAGGTGATGTTTTTAGATGACTTTGGACAGGTGATGTTTTTAGATGACTTTGGACATGAGGTGATGTTTTTAGATGACTTTGGACAGGTGATGTTTTTAGATGACTTTGGACATGAGGTGATGTCACTGTTATGCAACACGGGAGTAGCCGGGTCAGTTTTGTCTTTTTCTTTCCGTAATCTTTGACTCGCGGGACATTGTGCCGTTTTGTGGGACGCGGGACAGACTTTTCGGGACTGTGCTGCGCGATGCCGGACGGTTGGAATGGTTACCCTAATTCTGATAGTCATAATCGGACACACTCTGTGTCCGACACGGTGATCCAGCCACACAGCCAGCGATCCATTCCACATGATCGTGGACGTTGGCGTAGACACCAGGCACCTGACCGCTGCACGACCCGTTCACCCAGCTCACCAAGCCTGCAATGTAGTGAACATCATTGTCCTTGCAGATCAGCGGCCCGCCGGAATCTCCCTGTAACACACACAGAACCATATGGACCACCCTGTAACACACAGAACCACCTGAAGACACACAGAACCATATGGACCACCCTGTAACACACAACCATATGGACCACCCTGTAACACACATAACCATATGGACCACCCTGTAAGACACAGAACCATATGGACCACCCTGTAACACACAGAACCATATGTAACACACAGAACCATATGGACCACCCTGTAACACACAGAACCATATGGACCACCCTGTAACACACACAGAACCACCCTGTAAGACAACAGTGCTGGTTGGCAGGTATCAATACACTTTTGTGCCAGCATGGGTGATTAGATATATTTATTGATCGCCTCTTGTCTCGATTGTTTAACCGTCATGACGTCATGGGCCACTATGCTCGATACCAGGCTTGATAAGCCCAAAGCTTATTGATACCGGGTACTCGATAAGCCCAAAGCTTATTGATACCGGGTACTCGATAAGCCCAAAGCTTATTGATACCAGGCTTGATAAGCCCAAAGCTTATTGATACCAGGCTTGATAAGCCCAAAGCTTATTGATACCGGGTACTCGGTAAGCCCAAAGCTTATTGATACCGGGTACTCGATAAGCCCAAAGCTTATTGATACCGGGTACTCGATAAGCCCAAAGCTTATTGATACCGGGTACTCGATAAGCCCAAAGCTTATTGATAGCGGAGGTACTCGATAAGCCCAAAGCTTATTGATACCGGAGTTACTCAATAAGCCCAAAGCTTATTGATACCGGTTACTCAATAAGCCCAAAGCTTATTGATACCGGGTACTCGATAAGCCCAAAGCTTATTGATAGCGGAGGTACTCGATAAGCCCAAAGCTTATTGATACCGGGTACTCAATAAGCCCAAAGCCTATTGATAGCGGGTACTCGATAAGCCCAAAGCTTATTGGTACCGGAGGTACTCGATAAGCCCAAAGCTTATAGATACCGGGTACTCGATAAGCCCAAAGCTTATTGATACCGGGTACTCGATAAGCCCAAAGCTTATTGATACCGGGTACTCAATAAGCCCAAAGCTTATAGATACCGGGTACTCGATAAGCTTGTTCTCTTTTTGGGGGAATCTGTTCTGGAGCTCCATCCCTACTCCTGGCAGTGGTGACTGCCAAAAGAGTGAGCGACCATATGCACTTTATCATGGGAGAGAGAGAGGAATGACTGAGGTCTCTCTGGGGTAGTTATGAAGACCATGAGGTCCACTGGGGGTAACTCTCTCTGGGGTAGTTATGAAGACCATGAGGTCCACTGGGGGTAACTCTGGGGTAGTTATGAAGACCATGAGGTCCACTGGGGGTAACTCTCTCTGGAGTAGTTATGAAGACCATGAGGTCCACTGGGGTAACTCTCTCTGGGGTAGTTATGAAGACCATGAGGTCCACTGGGGGTAACTCTCTCTGGGGTAGTTATGAAGACCATGAGGTCCACTGGGGGGATCTCTGGGGTAGTTATGAAGACCATGATGTCCACTGGGGGGAACTCTCTCTGGGGTAGTTATGAAGACCATGAGGTCCACTGGGGGTAACTCTGGGGTAGTTATGAAGATCATGAGGTCCCACTGGGGGGAACTCTCTCTGGGGTAGTTATGAAGACCATGAGGTCCACTGGGGAGCTGGGGAGCTCGATACCAGGCTTGATAAGCCCAAAGCTTATTGATACCGGGTACTCGATAAGCCCAAAGCTTATTGATACCGGGTACTCGATAAGCCCAAAGAATCATAGCGCCCCCTGTGTCCCCAGGAATCATAGCGCCCCCTGTGTCCCCAGGAATCATAGCACCCCCTGTGTCCCCAGGAATAATAGCACCCCCTGTGTCCCCAGGAATCATAGCGCCCCCTGTGTCCCCAGGAATCATAGCACCCCCTGTGTCCCCAGGAATAATAGCACCCCCTGTGTCCCCAGGAATCATAGCGCCCCCTGTGTCCCCAGGAATCATAGCACCCCCTGTGTCCCCAGGAATCATAGCGCCCCCTGTTGTCCAGGAATCATAGCACCCCCTGTGTCCCCAGGAATCATAGCGCCCCCTGTGTACCCAGGAATCATAGCACCCCCTGTGTCCCCAGGAATCATAGCGCCCCCTGTGTCCCCAGGAATCATAGCGCCCCCTGTGTCCCCAGGAATCATAGCGCCCCCTGTGTCCCCAGGAATCATAGCGCCCCCTGTGTCCCCAGGAATCATAGCGCCCCCGTGTTTCCCCGTGGAGCCTGCCTGCTCTCACAGTGCTGTCAAATGTGAAAAAAGGAAGAAAACAAATCTGGTCTCGGTCTGGCTTTCAGTGGACTCGACTACAACAGTAACGCACGCGCGCACGCACGCACACGCACACGCACACGCACACTTACACACACACACACACTTACATTACAGAAGTTGACTTTTCCCATGGTGTCTTCTGCACAGATCATGGTGTTGTCGACTTGCAGGGCTCCATAGACATCCGTACAACGCTGCTTAGACATCAGGGTAACGTCTCCATGGGACATTCTGTGTGGCCGGTTAGCTGAGGGACAACAACACACAGACAGGTGGTCAGAACACACAGACAGGTGGTCAGAACAACACAGACAGGTGGTCAGAACACACAGACAGGTGGTCAGAACACAGACAGGTGGTCAGAACAACACAAACAGGTGGTCAGAACAACACAGACAGGTGGTCAGAACACACAGACAGGTGGTCAGAACACAGACAGGTGGTCAGAACAACACAGACAGGTGGTCAGAACACAGACAGGTGGTCAGAACAACACAGACAGGTGGTCAGAACACGACAGGTGGTCAGAACACAGACAGGTGGTCAGAACAACACAGACAGGTGGTCAGAACACAGACAGGTGGTCAGAACACAGACAGGTGGTCAGAACACAGACAGGTGGTCAGAACAACACAGACAGGTGGTCAGAACACACAGCCAGGTGGTCAGAACAACACAGACAGGTGGTCAGAACAACACAGACAGGTGGTCAGAACACAGACAGGTGGTCAGAACAACACAGACAGGTGGTCAGAACACAGACAGGTGGTCAGAACAACACAGACAGG
Organism: Electrona antarctica; assembly: GCF_951216825.1. Lineage (NCBI taxonomy): Eukaryota > Metazoa > Chordata > Actinopteri > Myctophiformes > Myctophidae > Electrona > Electrona antarctica. Next base: position 54,782 of record NW_027637248.1, read on the forward strand.
TGGTCAGAACACAGACAGGTGGTCAGAAGCCATCTAGGATCCTGGAGAATCACAACCTGCATAAATCTTTCGATTCTGTGAAAAAGGTATTCGATTTCCTGTTATTTTGTGATTTGAGCCAAATGCTTTTATTTTGAAGGGAGTTTTGTGTGACATAGCCACCTGCACACCGGAAACAAGGACTGTCTAAAGAGGACGAGACGCGAATACCGTACGGGCGACGCCATGTTGCTCCATGGAAGGAAAGAAACATGCGCAGTTGAGACCAGGAAGTTGTACATGCCCAAATTTGTGCATGTACAACTTCCTGGTCTCAACTGCGCATGTTTCTTTCCTTCCATGGAGCACCATGGAGCAACATGGCGTCGCCCGTACGTTCTTCGCGTCTCGTCCTCTTTAGACAGTCCTTGACCGGAAAGAGGAAGGATATTACATAAACAGAGAGAGAAGCTCGAGAGAAGGCGTGCGTTTTGCTGCTGCTACAAAGCAATCTTACGTGCATCTTACTGTTTGTATCTTGAGACATTCAATGATTGTTTTAGCACCCCCCGAAGAGGCATAAGGTTGGTACACATGGACTGTGTTTGCTACATGAAGAGGCATAAGGTTGGTACACATGGACTGTGTTTGCTACATGAAGAGGTATAAGGTTGGTACACATGAACAGTGTTTGCTACATGAAGAGGTATAAGGTTGGTACACATGAACAGTGTTTGCTACATGAAGAGGTATAAGGTTGGTACACATGGACTGTGTTTGCTACATGAAGAGGCATAAGGTTGGTACACATGGACTGTGTTTGCTACATGAAGAGGTATAAGGTTGGTACACATGAACAGTGTTTGCTACATGAAGAGGTATAAGGTTGGTACACATGAACAGTGTTTGCTACATGAAGAGGTATAAGGTTGGTACACATGGACTGTTTGCTACATGAAGAGGTATAAGGTTGGTACACATGAACAGTGTTTGCTACATGAAGAGGCATAAGGTTGGTACACATGGACTGTGTTTGCTACATGAAGAGGTATAAGGTTGGTACACATGAACAGTGTTTGCTACATGAAGAGGTATAAGGTTGGTACACATGAACAGTGTTTGCTACATGAAGAGGTATAAAGTTGGTACACATGAACAGTGTTTGCTACATGAAGAGGTATAAGGTTGGTACACATGGACTGTGTTTGCTGTATGAAGAGGCATAAGGTTGGTACACATGGACTGTGTTTGCTACATGAAGAGGCATACGGTTGGTACACATGGACTGTGTTTGCTACATGCAATACAACACGTTTTTGGAGCTAAAAGGACTATTGCTAAAAATGCATTGTTGAATTGTTTACATCCTGTTCAGTTATGGTAGCCAATATGGAAGGACGGTAAATGAAAGAAACATATTTCTGCAGCAAAGGCACACAGTGCTAATGATAATGCCTTACATATAGCAGAGTTTGCTACTATTTCTGTAAAGTGTTGAAAATGAAAAGTTAGAATTGTACTTGGCAAAGGAAGGTATTTGATATGATTGTATTTCATACATTTTGGATAAAAAGGGTCTTTATTTCATGTCATTATTATATTACACTTAAAAGGGTTAAAAGGAGGTATTTCATTACTTTTGGAGTTAACAGCTGTTAAAAGGAAAAACGAGTTCATTATAATAAGTGCATGGTGATGTTAAAGTCATCAATTCATTGTAATGCGATTACAGTAATTATAATTTCTGACTGATGGTCAAAACCATTTAAAAGGGAATTGTACTGTTTTGAATATGCTAGTTACATTTGGAGCTAATGTGACCTACAGCAATTTTATGGAAAAATATGTGTAATACTAACAGAGTATTTAGTTTTGTGTTCTTTATTTTCTTAAATAAATTCACTACCATCAGTACAAGTATTGACCTTCTCTCGGCGGGGACCGCTACAGTATATATATATATATAAAAATAAAGGGGACTGTCCGGTGACAACTTACCCGGCCACGTAAGTCCCCTAACCTCATATCAGTCTTAACCGGCCACGTAAGTCTCCTAACCTCATATCAGTCTTAACCGGCCACGTAAGTCCCCTAACCTCATATCAGTCTTAACCTGCCACGTAAGTCCCCTAACCTCATATCAGTCCCTTTATTTAGAGGTAATAAAGTTGGCACCTCGACAGAGTGCATTTCTAGGTGTGATTAGTGGTAGACAGTGGTTGGATACGTACCATCTTTAGTTTAAGGTGTGATTAGTGGTAGTCAGTGGTTGGATACATACCATCTTTAGTTTAAGGTGTGATTAGTGGTAGTCAGTGGTTGGATACGTACCATCTTTAGTTTAAGGTGTGATTAGTGGTAGTCAGTGGTTGGATACGTACCATCTTTAGTTTAAGGTGTGATTAGTGGTAGTCAGTGGTTGGATACGTACCATCTATAGTTTAAGGTGTGATTAGTGGTAGTCAGTGGTTGGATACGTACCATCTTTAGTTTAAGGTGTGATTAGTGGTAGTCAGTGGTTGGATACGTACCATCTATAGTTTAAGGTGTGATTAGTGGTAGTCAGTGGTTGGATACGTACCATCTATAGTTTAAGGTGTGATTAGTGGTAGTCAGTGGTTGGATACGTACCATCTATAGTTTAAGGTGTGATTAGTGGTAGTCAGTGGTTGGATACGTACCATCATTAGTTTAAGGTGTGATTAGTGGTAGTCAGTGGTTGGATACGTACCATCTATAGTTTAAGGTGTGATTAGTGGTAGTCAGTGGTTGGATACGTACCATCTATAGTTTAAGGTGTGATTAGTGGTAGTCAGTGGTTGGATACGTACCATCTATAGTTTAAGGTGTGATTAGTGGTAGTCAGTGGTTGGATACGTACCATCTATAGTTTAAGGTGTGATTAGTGGTAGTCAGTGGTTGGATACGTACCATCTATAGTTTAAGGTGTGATTAGTGGTAGTCAGTGGTTGGATACGTACCATCATTAGTTTAAGGTGTGATTAGTGGTAGTCAGTGGTTGGATACGTACCATCTATAGTTTAAGGTGTGATTAGTGGTAGTCAGTGGTTGGATACGTACCATCTATAGTTTAAGGTGTGATTAGTGGTAGTCAGTGGTTGGATACGTACCATCTTTAGTTTAAGGTGTGATTAGTGGTAGACAGTGGTTGGATACGTACCATCTATAGTTTAAGGTGTGATTAGTGGTAGTCAGTGGTTGGATACGTACCATCTATAGTTTAAGGTGTGATTAGTGGTAGTCAGTGGTTGGATACGTACCATCTATAGTTTAAGGTGTGATTAGTGGTAGTCAGTGGTTGGATACGTACCATCTATAGTTTAAGGTGTGATTAGTGGTAGTCAGTGGTTGGATACGTACCATCTTTAGTTTAAGGTGTGATTAGTGGTAGTCAGTGGTTGGATACGTACCATCTATAGTTTAAGGTGTGATTAGTGGTAGTCAGTGGTTGGATACGTACCATCTTTAGTTTTGCCCCATCCAGAGATCACACACTGCTTTCCATCGGGGAAGATCTTGTTTGGCAGACAGGCAGTTTTAACATAGCTGTTTCCATTGGCACAGAATGCTCCGTTGGTGAAACTCAGCTGGAGTAATGCTGACACAGTAAACACAATAGTTCCATAACATTAGCATTAGTGAGGCGTAGGTGGTGCCCGGCCAGGAGTCAACCCACAGTGCCTAGTCCCTCCACATCACTGAGGATACGTCCCAGGTGATGGCCTTGGGATACATCACTGAGGATACGTCCCAGGTGATGACCTTGGGATACATCACTGAGGATACGTCCCAGGTGATGACCTTGGGATACATCACTGAGGATACGTCCCAGGTGATGACCTTGGGATACATCACTGAGGATAAGTCCCAGGTGATGACCTTGGGATACATCACTGAGGATACGTCCCATGTGATGACCTTGTGATACATCACTGAGGATACGTCCCAGGTGATGACCTTGGGATACATCACTGAGGATACGTCCCAGGTGAGGACCTTGGGATACATCACTGAGGATACGTCCCAGGTGATGACCTTGGGATACATCACTGAGGATACGTCCCAGGTGATGACCTTGGGATACATCACTGATGATACGTCCCAGGTGACCTTGGGATACATCACTGAGGATACGTCCCAGGTGATGACCTTGGGATACATCACTGAGGATACGTCCCAGGTGATGACCTTGGGTTACATCACTGAGGATACGTCCCAGGTGCATCAATGTGATGTCTTTAAGTTCTCTGACTGACATGATGTCATCATTTAGACTTTAAGCATGCTGTGTGACTGACCTACAGTAAATGGATGGACCAATCAGAGACATACAGTAAATGGATGGACCAATCAGAGACCTACAGTAAATGGATGGACCAATCAGAGACATACAGTAAATGGATGGACCAATCAGAGACATACAGTAAATGGATGGACCAATCAGAGACATACAGTAAATGGATGGACCAATCAGAGACATACAGTAAATGGATGGACCAATCAGTGACATACGGTAAATGCATGACTCACCAATGTCATTACTTCCAGTGCTCTTCCTGAAATCCACATGAATGAAGTCTCTCTCCACGGCGATGACCTGGTCTGACTCTTCATGTCTCCCATTGTCCACTCCCCCCACCACCACCTGCATGTCCATGGAGCTGTTACTGGAGGAACAACAGACAGTCAGTCATTAAGACCACCTGCATGTCCATGGAGCTGTTACTGGAGAGGAACAACAGACAGTCAGTCATTAAGACCACCTGCATGTCCATGGAGCTGTTACTGGAGGAACAACAGACAGTCAGTCATTAAGACCACCTGCATGTCCATGGAGCTGTTACTGGAGAAACAACAGACAGTCAGTTATCCCAGAGAGACATACATTATTCTGTCTCCAAAACTATGGAATGAACTTCCCATTGCAGTCAGAACTACAGACTCACTCCCAATCTAAGCTATGGAATGAACTTCCCATTGCAGTCAGAACTGCAGACTCACTCCCAATCTAAACTATGGAATGAATTTCCCATTGCAGTCAGAACTGCAGACTCACTCCCAATCTAAACGATGGAATGAACTTCCCATTGCAGTCAGAACCACAGACTCACTCCCAATCTAAACTATGGAATGAACTTCCCATTGCAGTCAGAACTACAGACTCACTCCCAATCTAAACTATGGAATGAACTTCCCATTGCAGTCAGAACTACAGACTCACTCCCAATCTAAACTATGGAATGAACTTCCCATTGCAGTCAGAACTGCAAACTCACTCCCAATCTAAACTATGGAATGAACTTCCCATTGCAGTCAGAACTGCAGACTCACTCCCAATCTAAACTATGGAATGAACTTCCCATTGCAGTTAGAACTGCACACTCACTCCCAATCTAAACTATGGAATGAACTTCCCATTGCAGTCAGAACTGCAGACTCACTCCCAATCTAAACTATGGAATGAACTTCCCATTGCAGTCAGAACTGCAGACTCACTCGCAATCTAAACTATGGAATGAACTTCCCATTGCAGTCAGAACTGCAGACTCACTCGCAATCTAAACTATGGAATGAACTTCCCATTGCAGTCAGAACTGCACACTCACTCGCAATCTAAACTATGGAATGAACTTCCCATTGCAGTCAGAACTGCACACTCACTCCCAATCTAAACTATGGAATGAACTTCCCATTGCAGTCAGAACTGCAGACTCACTCCCAATCTAAACGATGGAATGAACTTCCCATTGCAGTCAGAACCACAGACTCACTCCCAATCTAAACTATGGAATGAACTTCCCATTGCAGTCAGAACTACAGACTCACTCCCAATCTAAACTATGGAATGAACTTCCCATTGCAGTCAGAACTGCAGACTCACTCCCAATCTAAACTATGGAATGAACTTCCCATTGCAGTCAGAACTGCAGACTCACTCCCAATCTAAACTATGGAATGAACTTCCCATTGCAGTTAGAACTGCACACTCACTCCCAATCTAAACTATGGAATGAACTTCCCATTGCAGTCAGAACTGCAGACTCACTCCCAATCTAAACTATGGAATGAACTTCCCATTGCAGTAAGAACTACAGACTCACTCCCAATCTAAACTATGGAATGAACTTCCCATTGCAGTCAGAACTACAGACTCACTCGCAATCTAAAGTATGGAATGAACTTCCCATTGCAGTCAGAACTGCAGACTCACTCCCAATCTAAACTATGGAATGAACTTCCCATTGCAGTCAGAACTACAGACTCACTCCCAATCTAAAATATGGAATGAACTCCCCATTGCAGTCAGAACTGCAGACTCACTCCCAATCTAAACTATGGAATGAACTTCACATTGCAGTCAGAACTACAGACTCACTCTTAATCTACCGTAAACTATGGAATGAACTTCACATTACAATGAACTGCAGACTCACTCCCAATCTAAACTATGGAATGAACTTCCCATTGCAGTCAGAACTGCAGACTCACTCCCAATCTAAACTATGGAATGAACTTCCCATTGCAGTCAGAACTGCAAACTCACTCCCAATCTAAACTATGGAATGCATACCCGAGGCAGGTTTGGCGAAAGGGCCTTTCTGTGTGGAGTTTGCATGTTCTCTCCGTGTCCCCTAGGGTAGGTACCCTCACAAAAAACATGCAGTAATCCTGGTCTCTAAACTGCCTCCCCCTGGCCAGCCGGGGGGAGGAACTGGTTGGAATAACGTGTTCCTTCCACGCGCTACGTCCAACCAGGGAAACTCCCCCCTGTCAGGTGTAAAGGAGCAACTTGGACACTCAGGCATGAAGGAAGCATGAGTTCAAGTCTGTTGCTCTCCCCAGGTTGGCGGAGGATGTGTAGAGCCCAGGATCACATTAGATAATTGACAGGGGTGAAAAATGCGTTACAAAATTGTGGGATAAACAAATCTAAACTATGGAATGAACTGAATGGAATGAACACACATAGCATTTAAATTTTAGAGCATCTTACATGCAGTGAGCAGCCGTGAGGACCCAACAGGACGCGATGAGGACGCCTCCACAGTGGTGTCCGAACGGATCCAATGTTTCTTTGAGTCTGCGCTGCAGAGACACCTGCCATGGATGCTCTCCTGGACGGGACAGAGTGCCTTCGAGGACCGCGAATGTAATGCCATTCTGGTCCGTATGCCTGCCACACTGGCCTGGGTCAGATGGAGAGACAGAGCATGAGGACATTTATTTAATTTAACCTTTATTTTACCAGTAGAAACACATTGAGACTGAGACTCTTTTTCAAGTGGGAACTGGCCAAGAGGCAGAAACCAAATGACACTTCAATGCTATGTTGTACATGTCAAATAATACATCCATGACATACTTCAAGAAACCTATACAACACATCTCCAAAATGGTACACTAACAGTGACCGGGCGAAAGAACATTGTGCACAGAGCAAATACACAATGTACATTATAAACAGGGAGAATATAAACATAGGCCTGAAGAAAGGCTAGTACACATCTGGACATGTGCAGGTGTTGGACTGTACATCTGGACATGTGCAGGTGTTGGACTGTACGTCTGGACATGTGCAGGTGTTGGACTGTACATCTGGACATGTGCAGGTGTTGGACTGTACATCTGGACATGTGCAGGTGTTGGACTGTACATCTGGACATGTGCAGGTGTTGGACTGTACATCTGGACATGTGCAGGTGTTGGACTGTACATCTGGACATGTGCAGGTGTTGGACTGTACATCCGGACATGTGCAGGTGTTGGACTGTACATCCGGACATGTGCAGGTGTTGGACTGTACATCTGGACATGTGCAGGTGTTGGACTGTACATCCGGACATGTGCAGGTGTTGGACTGTACATCTGGACATGTGCAGGTGTTGGACTGTACATCTGGACATGTGCAGGTGTTGGACTGTACATCCGGACATGTGCAGGTGTTGGACTGTACATCCGGACATGTGCAGGTGTTTGACTGTACATCCGGACATGTGCAGGTGTTGGACTGTACATCTGGACATGTGCAGGTGTTGGACTGTACATCTGGACATGTGCAGGTGTTGGACTGTACATCTGGACATGTGCAGGTGTTGGATTGTACATCCGGACATGTGCAGGTGTTGGACTGTACATCTGGACATGTGCAGGTGTTGGACTGTACATCCGGACATGTGCAGGTGTTGGACTGTACATCCGGACATATGCAGGTGTTGGACTGTACATCTAAGACATGTGCAGGTGTTGGACTGTACATCCGGACATATGCAGGTGTTGGACTGTACATCTAAGACATGTGCAGGTGTTGGACTGTACATCTGGACATGTGCAGGTGTTGGACTGTACATCTGGACATGTGCAGGTGTTGGACTGTACATCTAAGACATGTGCAGATGTTGGACTGTACGTCTAAGATGATGCTTTTGAAACTCCTCAAAGGAACTTTCAAGGGCAATTTTAGTCTGAACTGCAGGTCATTCCACGACCACTATAGCAAGATTTGAAGGCTGGCACTACACACCGCAGCCAGACATTTGATCTGAGGTGTAGACCGTTCTTCACCAAATTGAATTTGGGGGAAATGTAAGGAGGAAGATCACCAAGTATGGCTTTATAAATGAAAATGATGCCAATGATGTTCTGAAAGGTGAGCTAGTTATGAATCTACAACATGGTACAGATAGATATGAATCTACAGCATGGTACAGATAGATATGAATCTACAGCATGGTACAGATAGATATGAATCTACAACATGGTACAGATAGATATGAATCTACAACATGGTACAGATAGATATGAATCTACAACATGGTACAGATAGATATGAATCTACAACATGGTACAGATAGATATGAATCTACAACATGGTACAGATAGATATGAATCTACAGCATAGTACAGATAGATATGAATCTACAACATGGTACAGATAGATATGAATCTACAACATGGTACAGATAGATATGAATCTAAAGCATGGTACAGATATATATGAATCTACAGCATGGTACAGATAGATATGAATCTACAACATGGTACAGATAGATATGAATCTACAACATGGTACAGATAGATATGAATCTACAACATGGTACAGATAGATATGAATCTACAGTTTGGCGGAGGTGGAGGAGGTGGAGGAGGTGGAGGAGGATCAAGCAAACCTATAAATGGTATCACCATAGTGAGTCCAACTGGGACAGAAAGAGACCAGTGTTTTTGTCGGGAATGTGGAATATTTTGGCCACTATTACAAACCACTGGAATATATTCAGGCATATTTTCGTGAAACGGACCTACATTTGCGCCCGGGTGATTCTTCAGAGGTCAGTGAAATACTCAGAGGTCAGTGAAATACTCAGAGGTCAGTGAAATACTCAGAGGTCAGTGAAATACTCAGAGGTCAGTGAAATACGCAGAGGTCAGTGAAATACTCAGAGGTCAGTGAAATACTCAGAGGTCAGTGAAATACTCAGAGGTCAGTGAAATACTCAGAGGTCAGTGAAATACTCAGAGGTCAGTGAAATACTCAGAGGTCAGTGAAATACTCAGAGGTCAGTGAAATACTCAGAGGTCAGTGAAATACTCAGGTCAGTGAAATACTCAGCAGTGAAGCTTATTTGACCGTTTCAATTATCAGCCGTCAACGTGTTAACACTCCGATTGCCCGGGGTTATTTAATCCATTACATCATAGCGCCTGGCGATTTATAGCAGCGGAGCACTTTTAGCAGCTAAATGTAGCCAAAACACTCTAGAGGCGACAACAACGGGAGGTATGATTAAATCTACCGCGACTAGCGACGGGACCGTGGTGGGCCGTCTAACACAGGATCTTTTCTTAGAATTGGACGGGATGATTTAGATCAAGAGTTATTAACGTTTTAAGATTTTCGTTCTCGTCTGCTAAACAGGGGGGGAACATTTTCGATGACGTCCCACTGTTGTGCAACAGGCGCTCCTAGGCTGTGGAGCGATGCGATCGGTTTTGATATCAATAAACGTCTTTTGGATAAAACATCGTCCTGGGTGTTACTAATATAAAGGACGGTGAACTTCGTCCTGGGTGTTACTAATAGAAAGGACGGTGAACTTCGTCCTGGGCGCTGGGTGTTACTAATATAAAGGACGGTGAACTTCGTCCTGGGCGCTGGGTGTTACTAATATAAAGGACGGTGAACTTCGTCCTGGGCGCTGGGTGTTACTAATATAAAGGACGGTGAACTTCGTCCTGGGCGCTGGGTGTTACTAATATAAAGGACGGTGAACTTCGTCCTGGGCGCTGGGTGTTACTAATATAAAGGACGGTGAACTTCGTCCTGGGTGTTACTAATAGAAAGGACGGTGAACTTCGTCCTGGGTGTTACTAATAGAAAGGACGGTGAACTTCGTCCTGGGCGTTTGGGGTGTTACTAATAGAAAGGACGGTGAACTTCGTCCTGGGTGTCACTAATAGAAAGGACGGTGAACTTCGTCCTGGGTGTTACTAATAGAAAGGACGGTGAACTTGGTCCTGGGTGTTACTAATAGAAAGGACGGTGAACTTCGTCCTGGGTGTTACTAATAGAAAGGACGGTGAACTTCGTCCTGGGTGTTACTAATAGAAAGGACGGTGAACTTCGTCCTGGGCGATCGGGGTGTTAATAATGATAAAACGTCACAACACTGATGAACACTTACCTTCACATGTCAGAGTCAAAGGTGTCCATTTTCCATCCATACACGTCACATCGGGGCGTCCTCCGGTCGAGGTGTATCCCACCATGCAGTCGTACAACACCTTGGCTTTGGGTGTGTACAGGATTTGTAGCGTGCTGATCATGATGCTGTTCATACGGTAGAACTCTGGAGGTACACAGTGGTTTGGACGCCGCGGAGCTGTGGAGAGATGAGCAAGATGACTGTATCTGTACATGTGTGTATTGTGTACTGAGTATTTGTATTGTGTGTATTGAGTATTTGTATTGTGTACTGAGTATTTGTATTGTGTACTGAGTATTTGCATTGTGTACTGAGTATTTGTATTGTGTACTGAGTATTTGTATTGTGTATTGAGTATTTGTATTGTGTACTGAGTATTTGTATTGTGTACTGCATATTTAGTCTTCAAAATAAAAGTCCCCGCTGCATCCAACACAGTATAAAGGGCCTTTCAAACGGGACACGTTGTTGCCTGGGTCAACGGCAGCTCTGCTACAGGTCTGTTCAAGAGGGGCATGTTGTTGCCTGGGTCAACGGCAGCTCTGCTACAGGTCTGTTCAAGAGGGACACGTTGTTGCCTGGGTCAACGGCAGCTCTGCTACAGGTCTGTTCAAGAGGGACACGTTGTTGCCTGGGTCAACGGCAGCTCTGCTACAGGTCTGTTCAAGAGGGACACGTTGTTGCCTGGGTCAACGGCAGCTCTGCTACAGGTCTGTTCAAGAGGGACACGTTGTTGCCTGGGTCAACGGCAGCTCTGCTACAGGTCTGTTCAAGAGGGACACGTTGTTGCCTGGGTCAACGGCAGCTAGACTACGGGTGCGTTCCATCTAGACTATGGGTGCGTTCCATCTAGACTACGGGTGCGTTCCATCTAGACTACGGGTGCGTTCCATATAGACTACGGGTGCGTTCCATCTAGACTATGGGTGCGTTCCATCTAGACTATGGGTGCGTTCCATCTAGACTACGGGTGCGTTCCATCTAGACTACGGGTGCGTTACACTTTTATATTATATGATTGTGAATGTGAAGGGAATTCCTGACCTGCCCGCAGCCCGCGTTCCTTTTTGCTCGTATAAATAACCACCCGATCCCCCCCCCTCCTCAGACAGTCCCTCCTCCGACGGTCTTTGCAAATAACGGACACTACAACAGGAATTATAGGTAGTCTCTCTGACTTACATATTCAGTTCAGTTCAGTCCACATATAAATAAATACATTTTTGTCACCGTCATTCATAGAAGTCTGTGCATTCAGGCATGCACAGAGAGAAATTAACTATAGCTAGTGGCTTGTTGTGGTCCTTTCACTTTCACATAGGCTATAGGCTACTGTATCATTCTGAAGCTCTATTAATTCAGCGAAAATGTGTCTCTTCAACAAACAGCAAAGCTTTTTAGTTTAATGTGTGTGCGTGTGTGTGTGCATGTGTGTGTTGGGTCAGCGACAGCGTCTCATCAGCCGCAGCGGCCGGGAGCTAGTGGATGGGGGGTGGGGGGTGCATAGTATCGGGTTTCAAGCAGTGTTTTCTGTGCCACATGTGGAGGAGGCGACTTATGTCACTGGAGAAGGAAAAAAACATGTACACGTGATGCGGAAATCCGCAGCGAGGAGACAACATACCCCACCGAGCCTGCACCTGATGTACACTCGCTCTATGCGGTCTCGGAGAGCCCACTCGGCTCCTCCACTCGACTCCACTCTCCTCCTCGATGAAGCACTTTAACAATCGGAACGTTAACCATTTCCGGGTCAACCTGGAATGACCCAGAGTGATCGAGTGGGAGTGAGCGAGTGGCCGAGATTTTGGGTATTGGAATTTGGCTTATGTCTAGGCAGCGCGCGCGCGCATGATGTATATTTATCACAGAGTTACCAAAATGTGTCTTAACAGTGATGGTCGAGTGTGGAAGAAAGGAAGCAAGCAGGTTGGTAGTCGTCACATCTGATCAGGTTTATTGAACAGAATAACTCAGTACAAGGCACCACGGGCAGTAGTCACATCGTAAGCTAATCAGTGTGAACTCTTCCAAGTTTCACAGCGTCAACGTATTTACTAACTTTTAGATCCCGCCTCTCCGGACACTCACAGGATCTTCCGGTGAAGGAGGAGGGACCCATGGCATTCAGCTCATATAATGAACTATATGTTTTATACCAAATAGGACTAATTCAATATCTATACTATATATGAAGTACATTGTTTAACACATGTAATGAAATAGTTCAAACTATATTGTTTAACCAGTCTTAAATGATTAAGCACAAATACATTGTATACTAATGTCAATTCTGGAGCAGAGAGCAGGAGCCCTCTGCCACACACACACCCCCACAGCTGTTGTATAGCCGTTGGAGATAAGCACTGTCCTTAAGATTAGGTCAGGACAGCACCCCCGACCCCCCTGGGGTGTTTTAGCAGCATTCTAACAAAAGGCTTTGTTTTTACGGACTGATTGTAAATAACTCTAAGCCGTTTTTACTCTGTGTTAGTCACCACAGTATCGTATGTCTCAACTTACAGTTCTCCTCTTGTGTGCAGTCTATGCACCTAGCTGTCTATTCAAATATCAACTAATTGATATATACGTGTCCATGTCTATAAAATATCCATCACGCACACACACTGATAAGCTGACATGTTGGTGTGATCTTTTTCCACCCTAAAACATGATCATCAGGAATTATTATTATTATTATTATTATTATTATTAGTCAGTAATAATAAGGAACATACAGTCAGTATTGAGTCAGTAATAAGGAGAATAAAGGAGTAATTCAAAAGTAATGAATCAAATCATTGTGATGAACATTCAGTGGTCAACGTTACCTGGAACACATCTGGGGATCTCACAGAACTCCCAGAGTTTCTGTGGGTCAGTGGTGTAACACCATGGCTTCCTCTCACCGTCTGGATTACGGCAGTAGTTGTTCTCCAGACCGCTGATAAACACATGGAGGTAGACAGTAGGTAGGAAGTACACACACACACACACACACACACACACACACACACACACACACACACACACACACACACACACACACACACACACACACACACACACACACACACACACACACACACACACACACACACACACACACACACACACACACACACACACACAGCTCAACAGACAGACAGACAGACAGCTCAACAGACAGACAGACAGACAGTAGATGTTTACTGGGTGTTCTTACGCGTGTGGACGGTTCTCGGGCGTTGACGAGGTGTGTCTGTGAGGTGTCTGGACCGACCAGCTCTGGCAGGTTCTCCCAGAGGTCGTCATGGCAACCGTCCCTCGGTAGTTCTCACCACAGAGGGTGAAGCAGGACAGCTCTGGAACGAAGGGCTCTGATAGGTGGAGAGGACAGGAAGTAGATGGATGAGAGGACAGGAAGTAGATAGAAAGAGAGAACAGGAAGTAGATGGATGGAGCGGACAGGAAATAGATAGGTGGAGAGGACAGGAAGTAGATAGATTCAGAGAGCAGAGGAGAGGATTTAGTTAAATACTGCATGCGTGCGTGTGTGCGTGCGTTGTGAAGAACATTCAGTGGTCAAGGTTTACCTGGCTGTCCAACACATCTGGGGATCTCACAGACCTCCCAGCGTTCCTGTGGGTCAGTGGTGTGACACCATGGCTTAATGTCACCGTCTGGATTACGGCAGTAGTTGTTGTTCTCCAGACCGCTGATAAACACATGGAGGTAGACAGTATAGGTAGGAAGTACACACACACACACACACACACACACACACACACACACACACACACACACACACACACACACACACACACACACACACACACACACACACACACACACACACACACACACACACACACACACACACACACACACACACACAATAGATCAGGCTATATTTGTATTGAGGAACCAGAACTAAACACAAGTCATAAACACATGATGACATCACCATTCAAATGTAGCTTTTTAAAATATAGTGCGTGCGTGCGTGCGTGCGTGCGTGCGTGCGTGCTCCCAACATGGAACCACTGCTGTAGAGCAGTAGATGTTGTTTATTCTTGTTCTTGTTGTTGTTATTGTTGTTGTGGTTGTTGTTGTCGTCATCCCTGTGTCGAGCAGTAGATGTTAGGATGGATGTTCTCACCTGCATGGACGGCCCTCGGGCGTTACGGTGTGGCTGTGAGGTGTCTGGACCGACCAGCTCTGGCAGGTTCTCCCAGAGGTCGTCTTGGAAACCGTCCCTCGGTAGTTCATGCCCCGGCCAGTGTAGCAGGTCTGGTCTAGAACTATGGATGACAGGACAGGAAGTAGGAGATGGATGGACAGGAAGTAGGAGATGGATGGAGAGGACAGGACAGGAAGTAGGAGATGGATGGACAGGAAGTAGGAGATGGATGGACAGGAAGTAGGAGATGGATGGAGAGGACAGGACAGGAAGTAGGAGATGGATGGACAGGAAGTAGGAGATGGATGGAGAGGACAGGACAGGAAGTAGGAGATGGATGGACAGGAAGTAGGAGATGGATGGACAGGAAGTAGGAGATGGATGGAGAGGACAGGACAGGAAGTAGGAGATGGATGGACAGGAAGTAGGAGATGGATATTGAGGAGTGGACAGGACAGGAAGTAGGAGATGGACAGGACAGGAAGTAGGAGATGGATGGACAGGAAGTAGGAGGGGTGGTCCCCCAACCCAATAGCTACGAGCTACGAGCTTGTAGATCTGCTATTTTTCAATAGCTAAAGTGTAACATAATGCTTAAGACACCAAAAGGGGTTCCCGCCCAGAATGGATTAATGTGCAACAGTGTTTTCTCACTCAGCAGTAAACAAACTGACGTACAGTATTAGGGCCAAATTTACGTCATTGCTAAAGCCCTTATCCCTAAACTTCTTAGCCTTTTTTACTACTTTGACAAAACATTGGTGTGCGGCTCGGCCGGGAACGGTGTGCCTGTGCTTATATTTCCGTTACGCGTTACCATGGCGACATAATTCGCCAAAAAAAACAAATTATGGGTGGGGCGAGAGGCGGCGAAATTCAGGTAGAAGAGTGGTCTTATTCGGACGCACGCACGCACGCACGCACGCACGCACGCACGCACGCACGCTTTAACACACCTCTCCATTATAGGCATTATGTATGCAGCATCAGCAAGCATTATACATATTATTAGCGCCATAATATTAGAGCCACCCACTTTACTGTAATTATTAAATTGGCAATTACAGACGACAAACTCCACAGCAGACAGTTTAGCAGTTTAGGGAAAAAGAAAAGATGCTGTCGGTACATCATGCACAGCAGCATACCTGGATTTACACGGGACCAAACGTAGCCTTGCGTTCTGGTGTGTTGCTGATGAAACTTTTTGCATGGTATCGTGTCCAACTTGTGCTTCCAGTTTGTTTGCTCTGCTGTTTCGCCATGCTTTTTTGTTTGTTTGTTTTTTTTCGTGGCTACTAGTCTGTCGCTCTGTGATAGACGTCAATACGTTCACGTATAGGCTGACCTGTCTGTCAGTCACCTTAGATTGACGTGACGTGAGGTGGGCAGGGCATGTCCTATCATAGATATATATAAGAAAGCTAGATGGCGCTAGACCCGCGCTCTGGCCAATGGAGAGCGACGTTGCTACGTGGCTGCCATCTTACCGAGGGGCAGCATAACATTGTGTCTATGGGGCATGTACTTTTTAAATAACCATAACTGCCAATTTTCATCGGTTTGGTTTGTTATAAACGTCAGAGACGTCCGCATACTTATATGCTTTTATACGACGTTCATATAAAAAACAAAATCATGCAGATAAGCGTTTGTAAATCCGTCAAAATTTGAGGGAGTTATGACTATTTTTGTTCGAGCTGCCATAGAACATACTGTACTGTAGCCCCGAAGCAAGATGGCAGCGGGTGAACTACGTCAGAGACTCTGCCTTGAGCCATCTAGCCTTTATATACAGTATGTCTATGGGGCCTATGGGCAGGGCAGGGCATATGGGCAGGGCCTATGGGCAGGGCAGGGCATTTTCCAGCCATTCAGTTGCAAAAAATAAAAAAATATATATATATTGTTTTTTCTTTTACAAAATAATTTGGCGACCCCCAGAGGGGTTGTGTGAGAGATCTCTCTCTCTCTCTCTCTCTCTCTCTCTCTCTCTCTCTCTCTCTCTCTCTCTCTCTCTCTCTCTCTCCTCTCTCTCTCTCTCTCTCTCTCTCTCTCTCTCATCTCTCTCTCTCTCTCTCTCTCTCTCTCTCCTCTCTCTCTCTCACTCTCTACTCTCTCTCTCTCTCTCTCTCTATGCCACACACACAGGAACAGCCAAATGTTTGTGACAGCGTGTAGCCTAGCCTACATGGGGTTGCAGCGAGACAGGACGTTACATCTTGATTTTCATGAAATAATGAACTCTCTTTCTCTCTCCGTGTACGCGCACACACACACACACGAGCTAGTCGAAGAAGCATGGCTTGACTTCAAAACCAAATTTACATCAGTACTAAACAACATGGCTCCTTTGAGAACCATCAGGGTCAAAACCCGCTCGGAACCATGGATGAATTCGGACATACTGACTGCAATGAAAGCCAGAGCCAAAAAATGCTCTGAACTTCTCAAATGCAAGTCCAAGCTAGCCAGGCGCTTCGACAGTGATCACCAAACCCAACAAGCTAAGAAACATTGTATCTACCATGACTAAATCTGCTAAAAGTAACTTCATCAACGATAAGGCAGAGGAAATCAAAAACAATCCTCGGGAGCTCTGGAAGCTTCTAAACAATCAACTAGGCTGCAGTCAGAAACTAAAAACCAGGTTTACAAACATAAACATCAAATCGAACGACACCCTCATCACTGACAAGCTAGATGTGGCCAACTACTTAAACATCTTCTTTACAAACATTGCAACAACGCTGGTTAACAAACTGCCCTCCCACTCTGGGCGTTTTGGTGTAGAGCACATCAAAGCCTTCTACAAAAACCTAGGTGTTTGTAAAGATGATTTTAAACTGAAAATGGTAACAACTGAGGAGGTACTTAAAAGACTGCGTGCCCTTCAACCCCACAAGGCCACTGGCCATGACAATATTCCCTCCAAAATTTCTCAGAGACTCTGCCATCTCTATAGCTCCAATCATCACCCACAGGCCAAACAAGCTGTGGATACAACTGCCTATAATCTTGGTCATAATAGATACTTCTTCGACAAAAGTGCCTACAGTGATACTTTAAGTGTGTTTTATAATACACATGGTAAAGTGTTACTAATAGTGGATTTTTGAACTGGTTTTTGGACTTGGAGAGAGACTGTGTCTAGGCTCTAGATCATATCTAGGCCTGACCTAGGCTCCAGTGAGGAACCAGTCACCACCTATCAAGATCCAGCAGGAGCTTAAACCTGGAACCCGGAGGCAGCGACCTGGCCAGGGACAGGTCTTAGAAATAAGATTCAGGATGTCAAGAATATGTTGATATCAAACAATATCAGTATTTTGGCCACTTAGACGACTCATTTGAGGATGGTGCACTATCAATACAAGGGTATAATACAAGGGTAATGGTGCACTATAAATACAAGGGTATAACACAAGGGTAATGGTGCACTATCAATACAAGGGTATAATACAAGGGTAATGGTGCACTATCAATACAAGGGTATAATACAAGGGTAATGGTGCACTATCAATACAATGGGATGTTGTTATAGACCACCTACCCCACTTAAAACCTGTTGATGGGATGTTGTTATAGACCACCTACCCCACTTAAAACCTGTTGATGGGATGTTGTTATAGACCACCTACCCCACTTAAAACCTGTTGATGGGATGTTGTTATAGACCACCTACCCCACTTAAAACCTGTTGATGGGATGTTGTTATAGACCACCTACCCCACTTAAAACCTGTTGATGGGATGTTGTTATAGACTACCTACCCCACTTAAAACCTGTTGATGGGATGTTGTTATAGACCACCTACCCAGGCATGATTAAATCTACCACGACTAGCAACTGGACAGTGGGGGGCCGTCTAACACAGCATCTTTTCTTGGACGGGAGGATTTAGATCAAGAGTTATTAACGTTTTAAGATTTGCGTTGTCGTCGGCTAAACAGGCAGGGAACATTATCAATGACGTGTCACTGTTGTGCAACACCGAGGATTGCGCAACAAGCGCTTCTAGGCTGTGGAGCGATGCGACCAGTTTTGATATCACTAATTTGACGGAGATTAATCAATCTCGGAGATTAATCAATCTCCGTCTCAGGCACATGACCGTACTAAGTACCATGACGGACATCTACGTCATGGACCCTTAAACTGTTAACTGGGGACAGGGAGGAACTCCTTATATGGTCAGCACACTCTATAGTAGGGAGGATTATCACAACAAAACAAAGAAAAATAAGTGATATTTGAATTAAGTGAAATCACTGAATATACCTTCAAAATAGTAAAAAGAAAAGACAAAAAAAAAGACAAAGAAGTTTATGGATAAGTGCTTTAGCACTGACAAAAATAGGCCCATGTGTACAGTAAGTAAACAGTTACAGTAAACATAACTATACAGTATTATAGTGACTCATAGGAATAGACTACGTGACAACCAGGAATAGTCTGGTGACCACCGGAGAGACGGGTGGCAGCCGGAAAGTAGACGGCACCCGGGAGCAGTATGGGTTAGCGCCCCAGCCTGTGTCTTTCGTGAGGAAGAAGCCCAACAAACCCACGGTGAGGCCTTTAGGAGGGCCATTCAAGCCTCAAGCGGAGCCTGCGGCACCACCAAGGGCAAGGTGGAGCCTGCGTAACCGTTGCGGCTCGAGAATCCACCATTCCTGAATAAAGTGCCTGGTGCTGGGAGTCTGGTGCAAAGCACAGGGCCTGACCTGGTGAGAGCAGGAGTGGACCTGGCGATACGTACGAGGGGCCCGGACAGGAGTCAACCCACAGAGCCTAGTCCTTCCACGCGCCAGAATGGTACCTCCCAGTCCCGGCAGAGTAGTTCAGGAGGAACGGATTGTGTGGTCCTGGTTTTTCCCTAATGGGACTGATCGAGGGTAGCTACTGGGACGTAAGTCGGGACTTGATCACCCCGGCTGGGTCACCTGAGTGAGGGGTATGATGTTGGGATACATCACTGAGGATACGTCCCAGGTGCATCTATGTATGTATGTATTTTGTATTTGTGTACAGGTATTATGCACATTTATAAAGTGACAATGTAATGACGTTTTAAGACCTATTTTAACACGAAATTGTCAAATATTATGCAAGAAATATGTGAAAATAGCAGATCTACAAGCTCACAACACCCCACACTGCTTTTTATCTGTGGAACTGAGTCAAACTAAATGTAATGCCTATATAGCTCCACGTGCTTGTCGAGGGGGGGGGGGGGGGGGGGGGGGCAGACAGACAGTCTATTTGAAGTGAGGGGCGCTCTTATCATCATACATCACATCAGCCAATCAAATCATCACATTCTGACACACACACACACACACACACACACACACACACACACACACACACACACACACACACACACACACACACACACACACACACACACACACACACACACACACACACACACACACACACACACACACACACCTCAGCTGTGCATAGCAGGGGCTAGCACCCCTCAAAAACTACTGGGGGTCACTCATTAAAAATAAATTAATCCACAAAACTATCGTCATTTGTATTATTGAGCAATGTCTACCATACAGAGCGACGTTGGTTCAACTTTGACCTCTCTGTCACATGGAACTACAGAGGGTTTGACCTTTGACCTATCCGTCACATGGAACTATGTTGTGTGTCCAGTATCAGTACACCAGCAGCAGCAAAAACAAATAGTTCCATCATGTGACAGAGAGGTCAAAGTTGAACCAACGTTGTGCTATATGATAGTTTTGTGGATTTGTTTTTGTTGAGTGGTGCAACCACTCCCTTACGGAGCTGTGTGTGTGGCTGGGTGCCTGGGTCTGAGCACGAAAATAGCATGGTTGTTTTTCACCACCTGTGGTGCGCAACCTAACACACACACACAAACACACACGCACATATTAACTGTATATATGGTGATTTTGGGGTATGCCAGTACAGTACAGTGACAGTACAGTACAGTAGAGGGACCCCCACACGGTAACTCTGTCATTTCTCTATACCGTTTCGGACGTGGGGCGGCTCACCGGAATCGGCCCGGCCCCCTGACCTCTCACCACGGGACTCAACCAATCAATGAATACCTTTACAACCACTAGATTAATGACAAGTAATCTATGTCCAGCAGCTTTAAGTCCTCACATCTGATCTAACACTTTAAAGTACCAAGAGTAAAAGTGCAGAAATGTCCCGTTTCAAGTTTTCAAAATGCAATCTTTTGAAAAAAGCCGATCTACAATGCTCACAAGGCCTCACATTGTGACATTGTGAGCTTGTAGAGCTGCTATTTTCAAATAGGCCTACCCTTAACGTAAATGTACTCAGTTACTCTCCACCACTATTAATACAATGGCATGACATCATTATAAAACATGTTAATGACATCATTATGACATCATTATAAAACACGTCGAAAATCCACTGAATGTTCAAAGTTCAGGTTTTTGAGTGGTGTAAACCACTCCTACAACTGGCTTTTTTGTGCAGAAAAAATGAGCATGGTTGCTATGTTCACCCTGTTGTAATGACGTAATGAAATCACACCCGGGTGAACAGGGTGAACATAGCAACCATGCTCATTTTTTCTGCACAAACAAAGCCAGGTAATGAAATCACACCCGGGTGTGATTTCATTACGTCAGACATGATTTCATTACGTCAGACAGACCTTACACCACTCAGTTCACACGGGTGTGATTTTTTTTGGTGTAATTGAGGTCATAAAAACAAAATACAAAATAAAAATAAAAATAAATGAAAATGAATGTCATGAAACATGTGAGTAGTTCTTTCCTTACCTTCAGCCTTCAGTGAGTCCAGAGAGAGCAGCCATGATGTGAAGAGGAGAGCCAGCGCTGTTAACACACGCATCTCTGCACAGCCTGTCAATCTGTCAGCCTGTCAATCAGCCTGTCCGCCTGTCAATCAGCCTGTCAGCCTGTCAATCCGCCTGTCAATCAGCCTGTCCGCACGTCAACCTGGGAGAGCAGAGAGAGAGACTGACTGCATTAGGAGGAAAACTCTTATAGTCCAGTCTAGTCTACCACAAGGACATATCCCCTCCAGCACAAGGACGGGGTCAAAGGTACAGGTGACAACACACACACACAGTCTCATGACTTACTGTGTGAGCCGTGATGAAATCAGCACTCTAGATTAGACTCATTGATTGATTGACATATTTTATAGTCTAGAGCAGTGGTTTTCAACCTTTTTCATATCGAGGCCCATTATTTTTTATTCAGCATTTGAGCCACGGACCACCATTTGAAGACATTTAGCCTCTCAGACCCATTTGAGCCACGGACCACCATTTGATGACATTTAACCTCTCAGACCCATGGACCACCATTTGATGACATTTTTTTGTATTATATTAGTTTTTATTAGGTTTTTTATAGACATGACATACATACATAACAATGACACATACACCAGACTAGACAATGTATAAAACGAGTGGCGAGCCTATCGTGATGAGATAACTGGCTATGAACACAACAATCATAAGACATCAACAAGAGCACAGCAGCAGGGCAAACAGGCCAGCGGTTACACAGCAGAGTCAAGGTGAGTTGTAATAGGGCCCCATATATATTCAAATGTTGCTATGCTATCTTGGCCGTTGCATCGCAACCTCTCCAAATGTATCAATGATATAAATTCATTGAGCCATTTAGAGAAACAGGGCACAATGGGTGTCTTCCATTCAGTTAATATAATTCGTTTAGCTACTAATGTACCGAGCATCAGCGTCTGCTGTGTAGTGTATGGCAGCGCGAGGGAGGCA
This sequence comes from Electrona antarctica, assembly GCF_951216825.1. Classification (NCBI taxonomy): domain Eukaryota; kingdom Metazoa; phylum Chordata; class Actinopteri; order Myctophiformes; family Myctophidae; genus Electrona; species Electrona antarctica. The sequence goes on from NW_027637248.1 coordinate 77,448, forward strand.
TCAGAGCAGCCGAAGAGGGCAGCTAGAACATCAGGAACAATGTTAATACGGTATACTCTTGAGTACCATGCAAAAATATTTTTCCAAAAAAAGATAATCTTTGGACAGGACCAGAATGTGTGGCCCAGAGTGCCCTTGGAGATGTTGCATCTACCACATATGTCAGAAACAGCGGAGTACATTTTGTTCATTTTGACTTTTGAGTAATGTAGTCTATGGATGACTTTAAACTGGATGAGTTGTAATCTAGAATTGACTGAACCAGAATGGATCCTCCTTAACCCCTCGCTCCATATCTCATCTGACAGCTCCAGGCCAATATCCTCCTCCCAGGCAGCCTTTATATGGTTTGTTGATGGAATAGATAGTTTGGAGAATAGTGAGACAAATTTTGAGACAAGTTGTTTGGAGTTGGGATGTTGTTTCAATAACGCATGTAAACAGTGATCCTGAGGTAAATTTAGAAAATTATGAAATTGATTTTGGAAAAAATGTCTAACTTGTAAATAGCGAAAAAGGTGGGAGTGTGGGAGAGAAAATACTTCTTTCAGCTCAGAAAATGATGCGAATTGATTGTTTATATATAGATCTGAAAATTTGGTCAGGCCCTTGTCCTTCCAAAGTGCAAAGGCTGCATCTGTCTGAGATGGAATGAAGTTGTGATTATGACATATAGGAGAGTGTACAGACAGATTGGGAACTGAAAGTACCTTCCATACTTGTTTCAAGATTTCAATTGAGTTTCTCAGTACGAAATTGTCTTCCAATAGATGCGCTGGCAACTCTTTTGAGGAGAACAGGAGAGCTGAAAGAGAGCTGCCCTTCACTGCCTGGGATTCAAACTGGAGCCATTTAGGAGTGTCTGCGGATGATTGAGGGAGCTGGTCTTGCCAATAAATTAAAGCTCTAAGATTGGTGGCCCAGTAGTAGTGTTGAAACACAGGGAGGGAAAGCCCCCCCATTTGTTTTGGTTTCTGTAAGTGATTCTTTGAGATACGGTTAGATTTGTAACCCCAATAAAAAATATTATTGAATCGATTTTTTTAAAGAAAGATGATGCAAGCTTGATTGGGATGTTTTGAAATAAATACATAAACCTGGGGAGAGAAACCATCTTGATCGCGTTCACGCGCCCTATCATTGATAGCGGCAGGGCCAATGTTCGATATCTGTTTTAAGTTTCTCTAATAGAGGAATAAAGTTATATTTAAAGAGCAACTTTGGCTTCACTGGGATGGATAAACCCAGATATGTAAACTGTTCTGTAGCGATCTTAAACGGGAGGGAGTCAAGATATGACTGCTCCAAATTATCAGTGAGAGGAATAAATGCGCTTTTTTGCCAGTTGATAGAGTAGCCCGACAGTTTACCGAAATATTTAATTAAGGAGAGAAGCGGAGGGAGTGATGAGGCTGGATCCATCATAAAAATTTATAAATCATCGGCGTAAAGCGATAATTTACATTCCACGCTCCCAATAGTTATTCCTTTGATGTCAAGATGCTTTCTTATACAAATAGCAAGCGGTTCAAGCATTAAATTGAACAGAAGAGAGCTCGTGCAACAACCCTGCCGCGTACCGCGTTGCAACCTAAATAATAATGATTTATTACCGTTAGTCAAAATGGAGGAGGTGGGCGCTGCATAGAGCATCTTGATCAAATTCAAAAATGAGTCACCGAATCCATAATGTCTTAATGTGGCATGCATATATCTCCAATCGATTTGATCGAAGGCACGCTCCGCGCCATTTGATGACATTTAACCTCTCAGACCCATTTGAGCCACGGACCACCATTTGATCACATTTAGCCTCTCAGACCCATTTGAGCCACGGACCACCGTTTGATGACATTTAGCCTCTCAGACCCATCTGAGCCACGGACCACCGTTTGATGACATTTAGCCTCTCAGACCCATTTGAGCCACGGACCACCGTTTGATGACATTTAGCCTCTCAGACCCATCTGAGCCACGGACCACCGTTTGATGACATTTAGCCTCTCAGACCCATCTGAGCCACGGACCACCGTTTGATGACATTTAGCCTCTCAGACCCATTTGAGCCACGGACCACGGTTTGATGACATTTAGCCTCTCAGACCCATCTGAGCCACGGACCACCGTTTGATGACATTTAGCCTCTCAGACCCATCTGAGCCACGGACCACCGTTTGATGACATTTAGCCTCTCAGACCCATCTGAGTCACGGACCACCGTTTGATGACATTTAGCCTCTCAGACCCGAAACTAAAGAATGTTTTGTTGTCGTTGGATCAGATTTTGTCCACAATTCCATGCTGTATTGATGTGTTACCATAGGAGAGAACTGTATTGATGTGTTACCACAGGAGAGAACTGTATTGATGTGTTACCACAGGAGAGAACTGGAAAATGTGATTATTCTACATTCTCCAATTGTGTAGACTTCTTGTAAATGAAGTAATGCAGATGTTTAACAATAATGTAAGTCCTGAGAGTGTAAAATTAAACCAAATGGACCCCTACGGGTGAAGTGAGGGGCGCTCTTGTTGTCGTACATCATCCAATAAAAAAAATGAATATACTTATATATTTTGTCAACTTATGTTATTATCTTTTAACCATGATACAATGCTTTAAAAAAAACTCTATTGGACAAGGATGGGTTGGAAGTCAGTTGTGTGTGTGTGTGTGTGCGCGTGTGCAAAAGATTATTTTTGGGCCATTATTGATTATGTTTGTGTGTGTTGTCTTCATGCTGTACCTTGACTGCTGTGCAGACAGACAGACAGACAGACAATTTTGAACAGACAATAATGCATACATTAAGCTCTGATAGTAGTAATACTCTAATAGTATTCTTTTATTTTATTACTTAAATAAAAATCACACCTGTGTGAAGTGAGGGGCGCTACCCGTCGGTTGGATTGCTTATGACGTGCCGACACGTCGTACGGTCTGAACCAGTTAATCCTCTTAATCCCGAGCGATTTACAGTAAGCGTTTAAATTGTGCAGAAATTGGCCTCATGGTGGCGCAACAACAGGCAGATGTGGAAAATGCAGGGCAAAGGTTTTGTTTTGGCCCCTAGGGGGAGTGAGCATGGAAAGGTGTACAACTGTACACAGATCGATGCAGTTATAGGTAAGAACATGAATTGGCCTGTTATAGCGCCACCTGCCTAGTGGTAATGTGTATGTATAATATCAGGGAAATCACACACTGTTCATGATTTGAACATACCCCTGGGCAGACCAAGGCGCAGTTGGAGGAAACACATCGACTCACTGGCCTTGGAACGTCTCGGGAATCCCCCAGGAGGAAGTCACTAATATTGCTTTGGAGAGGGAAGTCTGGTGCCCCTGCGACCCGACTACGGATAAGCGGTTGAAGATGGATGGATGGAAGTTCAAAACGGACAAATCTGCAGAACTTTGGAAGGCAATCTTAGCCAATGGGGATGGAATATGCATGGGGACACGGACAGGTCCGTGTTGATCACATGACTATAGAGATGGTGTATACCGAGTTGCGTGATGTATGGATACAATGTGTACGAGTAATATAAATAAATGTGTTTTGCAAAAGTCGGCCTCATGGTGGCGCTATAACAGTCCGTTGTGGAAATAATTGAGGCAGAGGTTCGTCGTTGGCATCCAGGGAGTGTGTGTTAACCGGATTTGGCGGGCCTTGATGCCGTCGTAATGACTGATATTACACTCGCTGAAAATAGCCGATCTACAAATAGCCGATCTACAAGCTCACAACGCGTCGCGTGTGTGCGGTTGTCACGGGCTGTGTGCGTCCAAACTCGATCATTCCAATATAAATGGTAAATGGCATTTATAGCACCTTCATCCAAGGCGCTTTACATAGATATTAGATTGTGCATTACATTGACCCATTCACACACACATTCATACACCGATGGCAGAGGAAAACCATGCAAGGCACCAACCTGCACATCAGGAGCAATTAGGGGTTCAGTATCTTGCTCAAGGACACTTCGACACTAACTCTGGGGGAGCCCACAGGGTTCGAACTGGCAACCTTGCGGTTACCATCCAGCCACTCTACCCCTGAGCCACTGCCACCCCCAACAGATATTTTTTGGACCCCGAGATATTTTGTATGTACCTATGTAATAATTATTCAAATATGTCTTCCCTGTGTATTTTCTTCTTCCTGAAAGCTGAAAGCCTTTGAGTCAAAAGGCCCAATCAAAATAACTATCATAACCCTAACCCCTCCACCATTATCATACAACACAGAACTGTGGGCTATAGTCTTAAATTCAGGTGGGTGATGCTTAGCCTGGTTAATAAACCAGACCGAATCAGCCGTTGGCAAAACAAAATTGCCTACCAGCGGATTACGGTCTGGCGAGGCTCAGTAGCACTCCTCTTTCCTACAACCGAGAACAGGTCGGACCAATCGGGACACGGTATGCAATATGGGCGGGCTTTGGTACAGTGACGTTCAATGCTTGAGACTTTTGACTGACAGTAGCTCTGACCAATTGCGTCAAAGAGAAAATGTTTGAACCCGCCCCCCGGGAAATGAAATCCAAGTGGAGCCAGCCCAGACTAATATACCGCGACAGTGTTGTGTGATATTAGTCTGGCTTATTAGCCAGGCTAGGTGATGCTATGGTGAAAACCAGGTACACTTAACCAGAGCCATCTAATAGAAGAGTTGCGATGTTGAGGGGACAGAAACCGAGCGCTCGAGCACTGTTCATGCAGCCTGAACTGAGACGAGCTGGAGTTGGAAATACATTGTTTTCAACGAGGGCGGCGCAAATAAGAGCTATTTTAAGCATGTGTGCAACATGACTGTTTTAAAGTATTGTACAGTAACAACTAAAGTCTCTGTAATGTTTATGTTGTACTATTACTACAAAACAATCTAAAATAAAGGGATTTAGGATCATTAAAGCTGGGCTGTTGCCCTGAGTCCAATGCAAGTTCAGCACTTCCAGGTCATGGGACCGCCATTGGACTGAAGCCCCATGAAGTGAACGCAGTTTGCGTAACTCTGTCTATATCTAAGGCTCTGTACTTAAAGGGGAAAATCACCCATTTTCAACATTTTACTATGTCATTAATATACCTTAGAGCTGTTGGAAAGAATAATAAAAAAGTCCCCCCATTCTGTGTTTCCTAGAACTGTAATTATGAAAAAAATCCTAGTTCTAGGAAACACAGAATGGGGGAACTTTATTATTTCCACACAACAGCTCTAAGGTACATTAATGACATAGTAAAATGTTGAACATGAGTGGAATGCCCCTTTAATTAACTGGTGCGTGTGTGGCATTAATGGTTAAAAATCATAGTACCTGATAAATAATCATGTTTTAGAGGGGGGGGGGGGGGGGGGGTGATCACAGCACTCCATCTTTAGAGAAAGGAAGAGCACATGAAACTTACTGATGTGTGGATGGTCTTCGCGTTCATGTTTAATAGAAATGTCTTCGCGTTCCTGTTTAAAGGGACACTTCACCCTTTTCGCTAAAAAATATATGTTAATGACGTTTAGGAGCTTTAGAGCACTTTCCTGGGGGTCTTTAAGTGTGTAATATGTGGTTTTAGATATTTTAGATTGTAGCAGTGAGCCTAGTGTCTCTGATGTCATGGACACTGGGCTCACTTACTTCCTGGACTACATGTTGTCTCAGTAAGACAGCCATCCCCCTATCCACAAGGAGGAGCAGTGCACCAAAGTATTATGGGAATTGTAGTACAGGAAGGAAGTGAGCCCAGTGTCCATGACATCAGAGACACTGGGCTCACTGCTACAATCTAAAATATCTAAAACCACAAATTACACACATAAAGACCCCCAGGAAAGTGTTCTAAAGCTTCTAAACGTCATTAACATATATGTTTTTGCAAAAAGGGTGAAGTGTCCCTTTAATAGAAATGTCTTCAGGTTCCTGGTTAATAGAAATGTCTTCGCGTTCCTGTTTAATAGAAACGTCTTCAGGTTCCTGTGCAATAGAAACATCCCTGGCTGAGTCTGGAGAGTTCATCTTCACCTGCAGTCTGGGCTCCACACACTGGTCTGGAGAGTTCATCTTCACCTGCAGACTGGGCTCCACACACTGGTCTGGAGAGTTCATCTTCACCTGCAGTCTGGGCTCCACACACTGGTCTGGAGAGTTCATCTTCACCTGCAGTCTGGACTCCACACACTGGTCTGGAGAGTTCATCTTCACCTGCAGTCTGGGCTCCACACACTGGTCTGGAGAGTTCATCTTCACCTGCAGTCTGGACTCCACACACTGGTCTGGAGAGTTCATCTTCACCTGCAGTCTGGGCTCCACACACTGGTCTGGAGAGTTCATCTTCACCTGCAGTCTGGGCTCCACACACTGGTCTGGAGAGTTCATCTTTACCTGCAGTCTGGGCTCCATACACTGGTCTGGAGAGTATATCTTCACCTGCAGTCTGGGCTCCACACACTGGTCTGAAATCAAGTGAATAAGGAAGGACTTTAATAACAGCGGTGTTACGGTTAGCCCAACTCTCCAACATGTGAATATTGAGATTATGGGATTCATCCATTAGGGAACAAATCACACTTAACTTAAGTTTACACAAGGAACAATGAGTGTAAAGTGAATAAGGTGAAAGTATCCAATCTGCGTACAGTGCAACCATTCTTTTTAAATATATTGTTTATCCCACGATTTTTCACCCCTGTGACAATTATCGAATGTGATCCTGGGCTCTACACACCCTCCGCCAACCTAGTCCCCATATATGGGGGACATGGGGAGAGCAACGGACTTGAACTCATGCTTCCTTCATGCCTGAGTGTCCAAGTTGCTCCTTTACACCTGACAGGGGGGAGTTTCCCTGGTTGGACGTAGCGCGTGGAAAGAACACGTTATTCCAACCAGTTCCTTTCCCCTCCATGAGGCGCCCCCGGCTGGCCAGGGGGAGGCAGTTTAGAGACCAGGATTATTGCATGTTTTTTGTGAGGGTACCTACCCTAGGGGACACAGGGAGAACATGTGAGGGTACCTACCCTAGGGGACACAGGGAGAACATGCAAACTCCACACAGAAGGGCCCTTTCGCCAACCCCGCCTCAGGTATGGGCACTGATGATGCAGAGGAGGGAACACGCCCCCCAGTGCCCACAGCGCCCCCAGCGGGAATTGGAACTGTGCCCCCGTGCCCCACCGTGCCCCACCGTGCCCCCAAGTGGAACCATTTCTGACACACAGCGGGGCATAGGAGGGCAAACACACCTTTTAGTTGTATTATTAAACACGTAGGGTTGTGCACATGCGCATTAGTGCTGTTGGTGCTGCAGTGTGCACGGTGCGCGTACCATAAACGGTCAATAGAGGGAGCCATGGTACAGTGTAATACAGTGGGTAGCAGTTAGTTAGTTAGTTAGTTTATTTGTCTCTGTCATTTATCACATCTGTTGTACATACAAAGGTTTGTGTTTTACAATTGACCGAAAAGGAAAGGGCTGAAGCCGTAGCTTATTATGCCAACCTTATTGACAATTTACTGAATTATTATGTAAAAAGGAAAACAAAAGCCAAAATAAGGAAAACAAGATTCAAGGTTGTTGCACTTCATACAAAAACAAAATAGAGTGAAAAGAAAAACAATGCTGGACGTTTGATTTTTGACAGAAAAAGCATTTCCAGATTTCTTGATACATAGCTGATTGATGAGAAAATTATGACAGTTTCCTAGTATACTTCCTGTTGTTTACCAAAGACGTCATCACCAATTGACCAGGGAAACACAAAAGTTTGGGGCACACAATTGGCAGGTGCCTTGCGATAGGTGCTGGGTAATTAATCACACCACCTGCCAATTGTGTGACCCAAACTTTTGTGTTTCCCTGGTCAATTGGTGATGACGTCTTTGGTAAACGGGACATATTCGTAAAATCAGTTCATCGATCATTCCGGCCCCCCCTCGCCCGGAGAGAAAGACGTCCGTGTGCATCTCTTGAAAAAGTGGAGATAATTGACTAAATACACTTTGTGCCAGAACTTTCACATGGATATAAAACTAGAGGACCATATTTCACTCCACGTCTTTGGAATTATTTAATGGGCGAGTACAAACGGAGCATTTATCACATTTAGGCCGCCAATTTGGAACCCGAACAGAAGTTAAGCAGACCTTTCTATGGCTCTGTATGTGAAATACTGTACATACTGTATGAAACAACAAGAGCCATTCTAGGGCTATGTAGAAACGCAGCCATTCAAGGACTTAAGGCTCATACATACAAACCACCGCCACAGCCCCAGCCCTTCTCTCTGTTTTTACTCACCACCGCTCAACGTTATTTCAGCTCCGGTGGTCACCTCACCACCGAAAATCCAGACTATGAATAGGCCTTTACTCTACACATTTGACAAACAGTACGAGCTTCCTGCAAGGCAATACTTTTCCAAGACAGCCATTCCAGACTTGTATAACAAAATGAGGGGCGAAATAAAAAACGAGATGGGTGCAGCTGACTTTATCGCGCTAACAACAGACATGTGGTCCGCTACAAACATGGTCCCCTATATGGGTGTCACAGCGCATTACATCACGGGAAGTTGGGTACTGCAGGCAAAATGCCTTGAAGTGACATACGTCCCCGATGACCACACAGCTGATGAACTGAAAGATCAACTTCAAGAATGCATTGAAGCGTGGGGCATCGCAGAGGAAAAGCTGGCCTGTGTCACCACAGACAATGGCTCTAACATTGTCAGTGCCATGCGCAAACTGGAGTGGCCGTGGCTCAACTGTTTTGGTCACAATCTTAACGTGGCCGTGAATAACAGCATAAAGAAGGAACAGAAAGGGATGGAGGCCGAACGGATAGCGGAGCGGTCTTGATACCGGAAGGTCGCCAGTTCGAATCAGCTGTCCGACACGTTAAAATTACCACCGCTGAAGTGCCCTTGAACAAGGCATTGAACCACTACGATGAAATGTGTTCAATGAGCAGGGCCTGGCTGGAAACAAGTTCTTGAGCTTAGCCCAGATACCCTGGGTAAATATAGTAATCATTTCATTTCATTTCATTTCGACCATGCCTTTGCTATGTGTAGAGCCATCAACAGGGCATTTGCTCACAGTTGGTACAGGCGACGGGAGCTGCGTAAAGCCCAAGAAGAACTCGAGCTGCCAGAGCATTCCATGATAGCGGTAAATAAAGCTAAAGCAAGACTATATTATAAAACTATATTATAAAACAATAAACAAACATATAAATGCATTGCATATGTGTCGCTCTTTTTTTTATAACCTTATGCACGTTAGCCTATTTGCCCTATTATTTATTGGGCAACTGTGTTATCAAATTAGCTCAATTAACACATTTGTATATTGTATGTGTTTTTGTTTTAAGGAATGTCCAACTCGCTGGGGAACAAAAAAATGGTGGCCAGGGTCATCGAACAAGCCGATGCCATTAAAAGGGTATTTGCTGCTGACAAGGGGAGGCGTCCTCTAACACCGTTGACCTGGCAAGACATGGATGTGCTTAAGGCAGTGAATGAAGGCTTGAAACCAGTGGCAGATTTCACAGACATTATGTCTGCGGAAAAGTATGTGATTGTATCCTGTCTGATCCCAATGCTCATCCATCTCCGTGACACAGCTCTTGAAATAAAAAAAGATGTCAAGATGACAAAGAACATCAAACTGGAGGTTATGGCACAGATGGACAAAACAATATGACGACACAATGCTACTGCTGCGCACCGCAACTTTCCTCGACCCGCGGTACAAGGGAGACCATTTAACACACGCCCAATTGGATGTCATCAAAACAAAGCTCGAGACTGAGATGGTGGAGTTCTGGTCCACTAAAAACACGCCTGTTGCCCCAGCGGTGCGTATTCGAGTTGAAGAGGAGGATGACTACGAGGGAGGACAGCGCCAGCGCGCGGCCCCTCAGCAGCCAGAGAAGAAAGCCAAAACACTGGGTGGCCTGTTGGGGAGATCAAGGAATCCAGTGAGTAGTTCACCACAGGAGAGAGCAGAGTCCGAATTGGACATCTACGCCCGTGAAGAGGTCATTATGGGTGACGACGACCCACTGCAATGGTGGAAGACAAGTGAAACGCGCCTTCCTCTACTGGCCAACATGGCACGCAAATATCTCTGTATACCTGCCACTAGCACACCGTCAGAAAGAGTATTTAGTACAGCTGGCAATGTTGTCACCCATCTGCGCACATTGCTCATGCCCAAAGGTATTTATCTGTAAGCCTCAACTGTAGGCCCAAGCAAGGTAAGCATTGCCTTAGTGAATGGTTTTGACCTGCAATTTATTATATATTATATTATAATTTACTTATTTTGTATTTGCACTATTGTGTTCGTAAGCCTTAACTGTGTGCCACAGAGCAAATAAACCATGTGGTGGTTTATCAGGGATCATGGTTAACCTGCAATTTATTTCGATTTAATTTCGATTTTAATTCCACTAGCCTATATATTTTGCACTCTAGGGTATTTCATTTGTCTTATCTTAACTTAAAATAGGCTAAACGGTGGTTATTTTTGCACAGAACGGCTAGGCCTACTGTTTTGCATTTATTTTTGTTTGTGAAATGTGAATGTTTACATTTAGAGGGTCTCAGAGGGAGACTGCTCACAGAGTCATTTAGAGGGTCTCAGAGGGAGACTGCTCACAGAGTCATTTAGAGGGTCTCAGAGGGAGACTGCTCACAGAGTCATTTAGAGGGTCTCAGAGGGAGACTGCTCACAGAGTCATTTAGAGGGTCTCAGAGGGAGACTGCTCACAGAGTCATTTAGAGGGTCTCAGAGGGAGACTGCTCACAGAGTCATTTAGAGGGTCTCAGAGGGAGACTGCTCACAGAGTCATTTAGAGGGTCTCAGAGGGAGACTGCTCACAGAGTCATTTAGAGGGTCTCAGAGGGAGACTGCTCACAGAGTCATTTAGAGGGTCTCAGAGGGAGACTGCTCACAGAGTCATTTAGAGGGTCTCAGAGGGAGACTGCTCACAGAGTCATTTAGAGGGTCTCAGAGGGAGACTGCTCACAGAGTCATTTAGAGGGTCTCAGAGGGAGACTGCTCACAGAGTCATTTAGAGGGTCTCAGAGGGAGACTGCTCACAGAGTCATTTAGAGGGTCTCAGAGGGAGACTGCTCACAGAGTCATTTAGAGGGTCTCAGAGGGAGACTGCTCACAGAGTCATTTAGAGGGTCTCAGAGGGAGACTGCTCACAGAGTCATTTAGAGGGTCTCAGAGGGAGACTGCTCACAGAGTCATTTAGAGGGTCTCAGAGGGAGACTGCTCACAGAGTCATTTAGAGGGTCTCAGAGGGAGACTGCTCACAGAGTCATTTAGAGGGTCTCAGAGGGAGACTGCTCACAGAGTCATTTAGAGGGTCTCAGAGGGAGACTGCTCACAGAGTCATTTAGAGGGTCTCAGAGGGAGACTGCTCACAGAGTCATTTAGAGGGTCTCAGAGGGAGACTGCTCACAGAGTCATTTAGAGGGTCTCAGAGGGAGACTGCTCACAGAGTCATTTAGAGGGTCTCAGAGGGAGACTGCTCACAGAGTCATTTAGAGGGTCTCAGAGGGAGACTGCTCACAGAGTCATTTAGAGGGTCTCAGAGGGAGACTGCTCACAGAGTCATTTAGAGGGTCTCAGAGGGAGACTGCTCACAGAGTCATTTAGAGGGTCTCAGAGGGAGACTGCTCACAGAGTCATTTAGAGGGTCTCAGAGGGAGACTGCTCACAGAGTCATTTAGAGGGTCTCAGAGGGAGACTGCTCACAGAGTCATTTAGAGGGTCTCAGAGGGAGACTGCTCACAGAGTCATTTAGAGGGTCTCAGAGGGAGACTGCTCACAGAGTCATTTAGAGGGTCTCAGAGGGAGACTGCTCACAGAGTCATTTAGAGGGTCTCAGAGGGAGACTGCTCACAGAGTCATTTAGAGGGTCTCAGAGGGAGACTGCTCACAGAGTCATTTAGAGGGTCTCAGAGGGAGACAGCTCACAGAGTCATTTAGAGGGTCTCAGAGGGAGACTGCTCACAGAGTCATTTAGAGGGTCTCAGAGGGAGACTGCTCACAGAGTCATTTAGAGGGTCTCAGAGGGAGACTGCTCACAGAGTCATTTAGAGGGTCTCAGAGGGAGACTGCTCACAGAGTCATTTAGAGGGTCTCAGAGGGAGACTGCTCACAGAGTCATTTAGAGGGTCTCAGAGGGAGACTGCTCACAGAGTCATTTAGAGGGTCTCAGAGGGAGACTGCTCACAGAGTCATTTAGAGGGTCTCAGAGGGAGACTGCTCACAGAGTCATTTAGAGGGTCTCAGAGGGAGACTGCTCACAGAGTCATTTAGAGGGTCTCAGAGGGAGACTGCTCACAGAGTCATTTAGAGGGTCTCAGAGGGAGACTGCTCACAGAGTCATTTAGAGGGTCTCAGAGGGAGACTGCTCACAGAGTCATTTAGAGGGTCTCAGAGGGAGACTGCTCACAGAGTCATTTAGAGGGTCTCAGAGGGAGACTGCTCACAGAGTCATTTAGAGGGTCTCAGAGGGAGACAGCTCACAGAGTCCGGAAACTGTATTAATTTAACAGTTTGTAGAACTGTAACAAGCACAAAAAACAATTCAATACAGTATTACAATGTCTGCTTTGTTTCTTAAGGTTTACAGATTTGCTCAGGATTTATTGAAAAGTTGAAAACTATTCATTTAACAGCACAGGAAAGGTCTGCTTTGTTTGTTAATGTTTATTAACATTTATATTATAGAGGGTCAGGGTCTCAGATTGATTTTGAAAACTGTATTAAGTTTGTAAAAAAAAAAAAGGAAAAAAAAGCACAGAAAGAACAAGCAGGTCAAAGAGGATCCAAGACCTAAATCAGCAAAAAAGCTTGTTTACAGTACTTACAGTGTTGTTTGCATAATCATTCAGGCTACAGGAACGTTTTAGCCACAGGTGTGAAACAGTTATGTCGCACCGTCATTGTTCTGATTGTGAGGGAGGTATTTTTACGAGTCTACTCTACTCTGTGGAGTCTGAACCAAATGTTTATTCACGTTGAATAAATAAGTTGCCTCAACTGATCTGACCTGTCTGTCCTAGATTCTAAGCCATGGAAATATTCTGCATTCTTTTCCATTCTGCAGCAAGGGGCGATATAATGCTGTTGTGATTCATTCCACTTTACTGACGGTTTCATTGCCCATATGTCCGTCATGAGTGACTATACTCGTCGACATAATATAAATATGAAATGGGAATATTTAGGTCAAATTGCTCTGATTGTCGAAATTGATTGATTTTGAACATGCATTAACGATAGCCCCGAGAAGATAACACAAGACAACATGCATTTATTAATTTCAAGTTTATTCATTACAGTCGAGCCGAGTGCCCTCTCTGCCCTGTCCTTGGAATTGAGGTACGCTAAGGCTAAGACTATGTCTACAGAATTCATGAGTGAAAAACATTGTATGGGTATTGGTAATTGGGTATTATGAGTCACTGTAAGTAACCGTGTCGGCCCCAATTCACATATGATGATTACGGATCCCCTCGTCCCATCCATGCAGGTAGGTCTGCCCTACAAGACCAGCGGTTGTTTTTTAATGGTTAGTCACCCATTAGCCTCGGAAACCCAGACGTTTTTATTTCCAGGGAGGGAAAAAAAAGTCTGGGTCCGAGTCCACTTCAATTCGGCATAGAGTAGTGCAAACATCACTCACTCTCTGCTGATTTCTGATCATCGTCTGCACCTTTGTTAAATTGACACACACACACTCCTCTCTCTCTCTCTCTGTCGCTCTAATTAATTAGTCTCATGTCTAGCAGCTGCGCATAGTTTCTGCCGGCGGATCCTGCCGGGAGCTGCCTATGCCATAAAAAGCATAGGTGAGTTCCAGGCTAGTCACCCATGGTCACCGTCTTAAAAATAAAAAGATTCTCTAAAAGTGCTTGGTAGGGATATAGCTGGGAAAGTCTCCACTTCATTCAGTAGAACATTGTGTAGACGTAACGAGCTGTCACTCATTCATGCAGCGGCAGCCCCGCGTTAACCTCACTCCGCCAGATGGGGCAGCAGAGAGTACACTGGGTTCCCCCCTCCTGCTCCCATCTGGGAACTCTCAGGCAGACTTGATGCCCGGCCACAAAACGGCCTGGCCAATCAGCGGCAGCTAGAGGCGGGATCAAGGCATACACAGTGCTGCCTTGATCCCCATCTGGCGGAGTCAGGTTAGCCCGCGTTGCACACACAAGGAAGGAAGGAATCTTCACTGCCTGCAGCAGCAGCAGCAGCAGCAGGGCAGCTAGTTTGCTAGCCGAGATTGAGTCGCATTTTGCGCTCTATAGGCTACCGTTAAAGAGTTGGATTTTTGCTAAGGCTGAGTACAATTTTTCGGAGGGGGAAAAAAATCGCCCCGAAAAATCGCCTAATAAAAATATTCGGCGATTGGACTTCGCAATTGACGATAGATTCGTATCGTCACCCAACCCTAACCCACATACAAATACCTTAACCCACACGGGTACATGTGTTTGGTCCGACGATTCATTGATCCGATACCCCTAACCCCTAACCTAACCATAACCGCAAGCACGGGAGCAGGCGCTAGTCCGAGGTGCGGACGCATATCGAACCAATGCTCCGTCGGACCATAGTATGCCTCCCAACCCACACACGTGCTCGCATGCACGCGTACGGGATACACCTATATACTATGCAATCATCACCATCATACTACCACCATATAATTAGAGTGATTCTATATATTTATTTATCAATTACCATTTCTTTATATCTTCTCTTAAATGTTATGATGGAGTTGCTCAATTTGAGTTTGGTGCCTAGTTTGTTCCATAGGTTAACCCCAATGGCAGATAAACTTCTCTCTTTGATATTGGTTTGTGATATATATATATTTTTTTTAATTCTGATTCCCCTGAGTCCGTACCTGCTTTCCCTGGGCTTAAACAACTCCTGCATGCTGAATGGAAGAGACTTATTATATACCTTGTACATTATTTTTGCAGTTTTGAGGTTGACTAAATCTTCAAATTTCAACGTGCGGTTTTTAATGAATAGTGGGTTTGTTGGTGCATAATAATCGGCCCGGTTGACAATTCTTATTGCTTTCTTTTGTAGGATAGAAATAGGGTGTATTATAGTTGTATAAATAGGGTGCATTTCCCCAGACTTCGACACAGTACGTTAGGTAGTATAGAGAGTTGTATGGTGTCTGGAGTGATTTTTTGTGGGGTTTCCACCGGTGTCATTTTTAATTAGGCCATTTAATATTTTCCATGTCCCTTTATGTTATGTTTATGCTGCTCCAGTAGTTTACGATAATGATCTTTTGTACTAGTTCTTATTATATTGGTTAACTTAATTTTATATGTCTTATATCTTGTTTCTGTAGTTTTGGTTCTATTTGTTATGGATACCATTTGTTATCCATGGCTTTTCCTGTTATTTTTGTGGGAGGTCTTTTTCAGAGGGCAGTGTTTGTCATATAACTTTATTATATTTGATAAAAAGGCTTCATAGGCCTCATTTGGCTCATTTGCTGCATATACACCACTCCATGTTTGAATATACAGGTCAACTTTGAAGGCCGCTATGGCTTCTGGTGTTCTTTTCCGTGTTAATACCGGGGTGTGATTTATGTGCTTTACATCATTATTGAGAAGGTGTTGGGAATATAGCAAAGACAGGGAGGTGGTCAGTTATGTCGTTTATGAGGAGTCCGGCTGTTATTTGGCTTTCTATAGTGTTCGTGAAAATGTTGTCTATTAATGTTGCCGTTTCCATGGTTATTCTACTGGGTTTGGTGATTAATGGGAATAGGTTATTGCTATACATAGTATCTATGAAGTTTAGTTTTACTGAGTCCATGGGGATTTAGAATGTCCACATTAAAGTTTCCATATGTTATGTGTACCTTAGAGGTTTTGATGCTGCCAAACATACTGTCAAGCTTGGCGTTGAATGTGTTAAGACAAGTCCCAGGAGTTCTATATACACATGAAATTATTATGTTTTTGGAGTTTTCAACAAAGATTTCGACAGTAATACACTCGAGAATGTTGTCTATATTGGTTGTCATATTTTTGACCAGACTACATCTTAATGCTGTGTCGACATAGATGGCCACTCCTCCAACTTTATCCGTCCTATTTGTTGTAAATAATTAATATCCTTCAGACAAGGAAAAATAATATTTTGGACAAGTGCTATGTAAACATTCCAAATGCATATGTAGCCAAGATTGGGCCACCGATAGAGACCTCTGACCACAATGTTGTGTGCATGACTCCAGTCTATAAGTCCAAATTAAAAAGAGGGAAGCCAGAGAAGAAGGTAGTTAGGACATGGACAAATGAAAACAAGGAACAACTACAAGCATGCCTGGACTGGACTGATTGGGACACGTTCAGAGATGGTTCATTGGATGAAATTACCACAGTTACAAATGATTATATTATTTTTTGTGTACAGCTGGTTGTGCCTACAAAGGAGATAAAAATCTATCCAAACAACAAATCATATGTGACCAAGGATATAAGAAATGTAATAAATGAAAGGAAAACAGCCTTCATAAACAAAGATTTCGGTGCACTTAAATTGGCAGAAAAAAAGTTAAAAACGAGGCAGGCAAAATTGGCACATAGACAGCGTCTGGAGGATGCGTTTAATGCCAATGATCACAAAAAGGCATGGGATACTATGAAATCTATGACAGGAATGTCAACCCCAACGAAACCTATTGCGACAGAAAATGAACTTTGTTTTTCTAATGACCTAAATACCTTTTTCGCCAGATTTGAATCATTAGACAATTCCTCAAAGTGCACTGACATACAAGGCTGTAACACCTGCCCCCTCAGACAGAATTACCATCACTGTAGAGCAGGGGTGCCCATTACGTCGATCGCGGTCGACCAGTCGATCGCAAGCGCTGCGCAGGTAGACCGCTTGGCCTTGCCATGAAAAAAGAAAAAAAGAAAAACAATCCTCGCCTCGGGCAGGCGGCGGCGGCTTTGAAGGAGAACGTCGGGTCTGTTCTGTTGTTAAACAAACAAATTAAAAGGATATCTATCCATCATTGTTCATATAGCAAGATGCGCGCGGCAAAGAAGCCTAAAACATATCACTTCCATGGAGAGTGGGAAGATGATTATTAATGCTGGGCCGTTATATCGCCGTTAATCTATTCTCAAAGTTGGGTATGGGAGCTGGGTCTCTTAACTGCGAGTGTAGCCTTAGCCTGCTTCAAATGGAACCAAAGGACCCTTTTCTAAAAAATAAATGGACTAGACTCCTCCGCGGGGACCCCCATTATCCGCGGACCCCCACACAGACTACCGCGGAGGCGCGGACCACCGCGGAGGTCGGCACGGACCCCCGTGGAGGTCCGCGATAGTCTGCGTGGGGGTCCGCGATAGTCTGCGTGGGGGTCCGCGCCTCCACGGTAGTCTCTGTGTGGTCTGTGCGGTAGCATCATGATGCCATCACATGCATCACAACCAAAACAAACTAGGACTAGCTTTGACGGTTGCCACATTTCGTGACTGAGAGAGAAACAAGCAACCAGGTCTATGAAAATGTTAACAGGCCAGATCAAGTCAGAAAATCCGAAAAAGTCAGAAATGAAGTCTCTTCTTTGCAATGCGGGGAAACTGAAAAGATAAATAAATAGAATTGATTTTGAAACCTAGATTTTGAAAGTCCTAATGCCTTAATGTTATTTATTTATTCGCCATATAGGTACATATTTTGAGTATTTTAAGCAAAGGGATAATTATCTTTTGGTTGGTAGATCACCTTGAGCTGGCAATTTTAAAAGTAGACCTCAAGTCAAAAAAGTGTGGGCACCCCTGCTGTAGAGGATGTAAGGAAAGTGTTTCAGTGTACTACTAACACAAGGAAAGCTAATGGGCCAGATGAATGCAGTGCTTTTCTCCTCAAAAACTTTGCATCTGAGTTGGCTCCAGTGTGGCAACCAATATTCCAAACCTCTGTAGACACACACACAATTCCCCTGTCTTGGAAAACCTCACACATAAAACCACTACCCAAAATTCAATGCCCAAAAGAACATAAGGATTATAGACCCATAGCTCTCACTTCAGTGATTATGAAATCACTTGAAAGAATACTGTTACAACATCTTGTTAGTATAACCAAAGAAATATTCGACCCCAGTCAGTTTGCCTATAAAAAGGGTTGCGGTAGAGAGGATGCGGTTGTGACACTGGTCCACTTAATTACAAAACACCTAGATAAGTCAAATAAGAATCATGCGAGAGTGCTATTCTTAAAGGCGTAGTGAAACGGAAATGGTGGACATTTTATTTTGAAGTTTCAGACGATCTCAAGTTGAAACTGTCAGCTTTACCAGTTTACACTTAATGTGGCTTATTTCTACCCTATAATGTTTTCAGATACATTTTTTGCGTGATGATTAAGTTGAAACCGAGTAATACACTCTCTGGATGTTACCTTGAATGGGAATAAAAACGGAAGATTTCTGTAATCAGTAGCAGCTGTGCAGCCTGTGCTGGACGGATGCGGAGATATGGGGAATTAAACTGGTGAGCTTCATTTTTATTGGCTTCTATCGATGTTGGCCTCGACACGCCATCACGCAGCACGTTTTCGTTTTCAGGAAGTAATACAAAATATTTTTTTATGGACTTTTAATATAAAAACACACAAAAATGAGAATTTTCACATTGTTTTGGCATCCATTGTTAGGTATGCCCATATGATGACCATGGATATGGTCTAAAAGTGTGAAAAACGTGTTTTTCATTTCACTACACCTTTAAGGCCTATTCATAGTCTGGATTTTCGGTAGTGAGGTGACCACCGCTCCGGTGGTGAGCTGACCACCGGAGCTGAAATAACGTTGAGCGGTGGTGAGTAAAAACAGAGAGAAGGGCTGGAGCGGTGGCAGTGGTTTGCTCTTCACCGTGGCTTGTGACGTCATGTTGTAGTTCGGTGGTCACCTAACCACCGAAAATCCAGACTATGTATGAGCCTTTAGACTTTTCTTCAGCTTTCAATACAATACAGTCTGATATACTGTGTCAAAAATGGTACAGTTGGAACTGAATCCATACTTAATTCACTGGTATGCTTCTTTTCTTACTAACAGAGTACAGAAGGTGAAAGTGAACACAACCCTCTCATCAGCATTAACTACCAATGTTGGTGCCCCCCAGGGGTGTGTGAGCTCAGCTGTACTTTTCACCCTTTATACTGACAGCTGTCGTATTGAGGAATGCCTGTCTGAATGTCGCACTGACACACCAGACCAATACATTCTAAAATACTCAGATGATACAGTTTTGATTTCTCTCCTAGATAGTTCCAGTGATCCTGGCCTGCACCAACACAGAGTAAATAAGGTGGTTGAATGGAGTGATAACAACGCTCTCATCATTAACACAAAAAAGACAGAAGAGATTGTTTTTGGTACACCACCAGATATACACCGATCCCCCATTACTATTCATGGTGAACCGATCAACCAGGTATGTTCGTACAAATACCTATAGGAGTAGTAATAGACCATCTATTGTCATGGAACGATCAGATTGATTCAGTGTGTAAGAAAACAAAGCAAAGAATCTACTTTCTTCGCCGTCTAAGATCCTTCGGTGCTAGTAGACGGATTCTTCTTTTGTTTTTCACTTCTGTTATTATGAGTGTTCTTCAGTACTGTAGTACCACCTGGTATATGGATGTTTGTCTGCAGCCCTAAAGTCACAAATGCTGCAACAACTGAACATTTGTTCAAAGATTGTTGGACAACAACTTCAGAAACTTTATACATCCACGTATGATAACAGCATCCTAAGGTTAGCAAGGAATATCACCTCTAATACTAAGCATGTGTTGTATGGAGAATATAGGTTGCTACCTTCAGGAAGGAGATATGGTGTACCAGCATACAATAAGGTCAGACTAAAGAGGTCCTTTGTCCACCAGTCAACCTTGAGGCTTAATCAGGAGTCGTAGTAGCCACAGGATAATCTAAGCGGTGGATATTGCTCTTGTCTTCATGTCTTTATGTATGTAAATTGTCTTGTTCTTTGTGTTATGTCAAATGTGTGTACGTATATGTGTTCTGCATACTTGGCTGCTGTGTCGCAAGACAAATTTCAGTGTGAACTGACAATAAAGTACTCAGTGATGTAAATAGGGTGCGTTTTGCGTCCCAAAACGCACTTTATAGTTTTGGGCCGCACTTCAAAAAAACCTCTGCGTCCACGGGATGCACTACTGTACTCAGCGTACAGTAATAATAATCCACGTGGAAAATAAATCGCGGAGAAAATAAATGCGGTAAAACAAATAATCTACGGACACGATCATTTTGCATGGCCGCATGCGACCTCATCCTACGTTATAAACTATAAAATCCACGTAGGACTCGTTGTAGAACCACTAGTTAACAACAACAGTCTGACGGGCGCCGCCATCTTGCTCAGAGACGAGCGCTGAGCGGAGCGCAGCCTGGAGACCAGAGCCGTTTAAAGAGAGAGAGTGACGACAACATACCGTTCAGTGACTCATGAAGCTCCGTGAATAAACAGTGAACGGGGTTGTCGCAACTCTCTCATCTACACGGCGCTGCCTCCGACAGAAAGACAGGCGAACATTTTTGAGCATGACAAACAGTAGACCCGATTGAATGGGAAACACACATTTTGTGTACTGTAACAAACGCCGATACTGTTGTATGTTGTGGACCGGTGCCACCACACATTAACATGCCTCCCCCACCCCCCCAAAAAAGAAGTGCCAAAGCCAACTGCAGGGCAACAAAACATATTAGCAACCCTATTTTCTAAATCTAACATGTGTGCTGCTGTGCACAGCCTACCTCCTCCACGACTGCTTCTACTTAATCTCCAGGTTAGTTTTGTAGCATTCATTTTTGTTTTGTATGTATTGTGTAATGTGTCATAAAAACATTATTTACAGTTAAAACTGGCAGAATTATTATAGATTTCATATAGCCAAAATCATATAAAATATGTATGTAGTATGAATGTAGAGCTTTTCTTTTTTTTATTCTAATTTATTTTGCTAGCTTTAGTTATAATAATAATTTCTTCTTCGTTTTCTACATGAATATAACCACATTATAACCATATAAGATGAAATGGGAGTTAAATGCTGCAATTTGGAAAAATGGCAAAATATGACTCTTAAACGTCGCTGAAGTGGGACTCATCAAATGTCCCTGGGACTCATCTAAAAGACCACCCCTGCATCCCGGGACTCATTACATTGAAAACCTATTTACATCACTGAGTACTATATCATATATCATTTCTGTATTGTGGATTTTATCATTGTCTAGCCAGGTCTCAGATACTGCAGTGCTACTATATTAATTGTTTTAAACTGTTGCAAATAATCCTATGTTCTTCTGCTTCTGCTGTTAAAGTGAATAACAGAAAAGGTGTCATCCCTTTTTAGTCCTTTAAACTGGTAGTAGTACTCACAGTTGTTGCTTTAGTTATTATACAAGTTGTTTTCAGGGTCTATTTCATTTCCAAGCTCATGAGTTTTATATTCGGTAGGATCATAGTTTTTCAAATTGAAGTGTTCGTATTTATTACAAAGATGTTCTAGTTGTTCACTGCTTACTCTGTGGTTATGGAAGGTGTTCTCAGAGTCCCACTCTAGATTGCTTAATGACATCAATGTGTTTTCTTCAAGGTCTGCCATTGTAATTTGGATCAGAGAGTAGGCCTAGAGTCTAGGCCTACTCTCTGATCCAAAGTTTCTGGGATACCGTCTAGGCCCTAGACGGTATCCCAGAAACCTCCCTAATTGTACTACACAGATACTGACGAGTGGATTTCTCATTACGGGTCGGCTTGCAAAGGCGCACACACAAGAGCAATACGCACACAGACACGCGAGCGCAAATCTCTCCCGTTTTGTGACTCTGAGATGACACACACCACCACCCGCACACACACACACACATCTCCTTGCTAATGTCTGAGATGTCAACAGTACAATTGTTCAGTTCTTTATGAACTATTGGAAGTGAGAGTTTGTTTGTAGCACGTAATGCAGTGCATTTGAGTTGATCTGTGGCCACTCGCTCACGTATACCTGCACATACATGCATGTGCATACACACACGGACACACACTCATATCGGCCTCACACGCACCCACGCTGACGCCAACACGCACCAGCTCACATGCACACACTCGGACAACACCCACCTACACACACACGACACACCACTTGCGACAAAAATGACAGCAGAGCGCAAAAATAGAGTCCAGCATAGTCTGAAAAAAATGTAAGAAAATGTGAAAGATCGACAGCTGCACCATAATCCGTTTGGAAAAAAATCCAACGAAGAAATATGTGGAAGAATTGCAAAAAATATCCAACGAGACAAAGTTAAGGATGCATCCATGCTTAATTGTTTTATATCAAAGTTCAAAAGTCATGCAATAGCTCAGTTATTGTATCCATGCATTGAAAAAACATTTTGCATCCATGCAATCTCCATGCAAAAGTTAAGAAAAATATCTCGAAGAAAAACCATTAGAAAAAAATTAATGATGATTGTTATGAACAAAAATAAACGAGAAAAAATTAATCCGTGGTTCACGGAGGCCTCGGGGCCATCAGGTTCAAGTTTCATTTTATTAACTTTGCCGATTAGGTGCCAAGTTGGTCGAGCTCGCTGAGATCTCTTACCTTGACCACCTTCGCTTCTTCTGGCGTGGATCCATTTAGTCATATGTAGACATTGCAGTTTCTTGTCCATGTTGCTTGGATTGTTTTCTGTTTCTTTCGGAGTCGAGCTTCTCTTGCAATTTCTGCATTCTTTTGGGTCAGGTGCTCATTCAAGAAGACGTTTGAGCCTTTTAATTTATTTCTCTGCATTAGTAGATCCGTTTTGTGCTTTCGGTTGGCAAAGCGAATGATAATTGCGGGTTTGTTTTTCCTGTCCTTTCGGGGAAGAGTGTGGCAGGCGGATAGGTGGTTCGGGTCCAGGTGAATGTCCTTTCCTTTCCAGAAAAGTTATCACCTGCATTTCGAGGCTCTGGTGTTCCTCGACCTGGTCATCTTCCTCAACAGCCCCACCCTGGGCCACTGCTCTTGCATAGAAGAGCAACAGAACCCTGGCCGCTAGGGGCGCTTTTACGCATTTACAATGGAGATAAATCCAAGATGGACGCCAGATTCCGAGACAGAGTATGGACAGAGTGGATCAAAATACCTTTTTTATTGAAAACTACGGCCGTACGCTGTGTAATTGTTTGCCGAACACCCACCGGACAAGTGGAGAAACGAGAAAGCAGCTTAGATTTTGCATTTGTACATGGTAAGAGTGCCGGTTAGACTCTCGTAGAGTCTAAATGTTGGGCTACAGTATGCTTAAAGGAGAATTCCATGCTAGAAGGCTTTCTTACCTTTATTTGTAGTTGTTACGTCCCCACCAAAGAGGTCTAGGACGGTGTTATTTTGTGCAAAACCTCCTTATTGGCTATTCCCCCTACCATAAGCCCTAAATGAATGGGAATTGAATGGGGCTATAGGGTGTTGTGCTAATTAGCTTATTTCCATTGCTCAAAATTATAATGTTTTTGTATAGGCCTATATCCTCTCTTCATAATGTAAATAATATCCCAAGTGGCACACTTTACTACTTATTTCGATGGAAATAAGCGAAATTAGCACAACACCCCATAGCAACATTCAATTCCCATTCAATTCAATGCAATTCATTGAGGGCTTATGGTAGGGGAAATAGCCAATAAGGAGTTTTTGCACAAAAAAACACCTGTACCTCTTTGGTGGGGACGTAACAACTACAAAGAAAGGTAAGAAAGCTTTCTAGCATGGAATTCTCCTTTAAAGGACCACTTCACCACTTTTCAACCTATCTTCATATAATAGGTCCTCACTAATAATCATGATAAAATGGCACGATTTTTTTCTACTCAGTCTGTGTCTCATAAGAGGGCTGTGGGCAGTTTAGAAACCGTCTTCCAGTGACATCATCATTAGGCAGATTCCTTTTTTTTTAACAAGATTTAAATGTTTAGATTTTCATTATCGTGAGAACGATGGCTTCCATTTTCGCATTGCAACTTTCCAGGACTAGAAAGCCTGCAGTTTCTATTAGCTTGTATTCCCCATCGATGATGTCACTGGAAGACGGTTTCTGAACTGCCCACAGCCCTCTTATGAGACACAGACCAAGTAGAAAAAAAAATTGCGCCATTTTCTCATGATTATTAGTGAGGACCTAGTATATGAAGTATAGGTTGAAAAGTGGTGAAGTGGTCCTTTAAGCATAAAACCGTTACCACACTAGTAGAAGTGCATCAAAGTGCTTAAATGCAGTCATGACAAATGCACAGTCTGTTAACATACACATGACATAGCGCCTACACGGTTGTTCAGTTTTTAACTAACTATTATATAAATGCATTTCTCATTGTAGCCTACTCTTTTATCCCCTTTTAACCATAAGTTATTCTTTTTACTTTTCAAATTACTCTTTTACTCTTTCATGAACTCAATTGTCCATATTCTTTTAGCTGTGACAAATTAAATTATTAATGCATTATATAATGCATTAAAACATATGTTTTAAACATTCACCAATGTATTGCACTGTTCTATAACTATGTGGTTCAGAAATAAATGTAAACAACATTATACACGACGCAAACCAGTGTATAGCTACAGAAGATGGCGGAGCCTAGTTTACACCATATGTGGCTCTGAAACCACAATCAACTTCGTATTTGGTCTGTATTAAGCTCTTAACGTGACTATAAACAAAGGAAAATACAGTTCACAACGTCATACACAATTCAATACGTTTGGTTGAATACTTTGAGCCGTCTGACGGCAGTTTTACCTGTAAAAGGAGCAATGTGTGAATACAGAAATCTCACGACGCTTTGTCTCTCTTCCAAACACAAACGGTACTGAAGAGGAAACCGCGCCAGGTCCAACTTCAGGAACAACAGAGGCAGACCAAAACAATCGATCACCGATTCACCAAAACACAATAGAGCGTCGCAGTCCCGCCTCCTACCCTGGACCCAAGGATAGTCTAAGAAGGATGAGACGCGAAGACCGTACGGGCGACGCCATGTTGCTTTGGAAGGAAAGAAACATGCGCAGTTGTGCATGTCCAACTTCCTGGTCTCAACTGCGCATGTTTCTTTCCTTCCAAAGCAACATGGCGTCGCCCGTACGGTCTTCGCGTCTCATCCTTCTTAGACTATCCTTGCCTGGACCAAGGAAGCTCAGAGCAAGGAAGCTCAGAGAAGGAAGAGACACCAACGTCATTTTCTCTACCATGCAATTCAAGCCGGCAGATTCGTCACAGTGAGTGGCAATCTGCTGCCGAAACTGCGGGGAATGCATTGGAGTGAATGGAGCCGAGTGGACAAGCACACGAACAAACTCTATTTCTGAACGATTGAGACCATTGTCAAATAATCACTTCTGGAAAATAACAGAAGACATATAACACATTATTGTCTGCTGTGTTGCTTTTCGATGTGTACACTGTGTAATTTGATAGAGCTATCCAAAGAGCACAAAGTACGTTTCTGAACGTGAAGACTGTCTGCAATTCCAGCCGGCAGATTCGCCTTGCAAACTGAAGCAGACACTGCGGTGAAATGCATTGGAGTCAATGGAGCCAAGTAGACAAGCATATTAATATACACTATTTCTGAATGATTGAGACCATTGTAAAATAATATCTTATGGAAAATAAAAGACATATATCACACATTGCTTTCTACTGTCTTGTTTTTAGATGTAGCCTACAAACCTATATAATTTTATTTAGCTATCCAAACCGCAGCTGAGTTTTGATAGACTGAGTGATATGCCTACAGTCACTGATTGACAGCTGTCTGCAAATCAATCCAAACACCTGTTGCCAGCTCTAATCCATTTTCAGTAGGAGTTGAACGAGCAACAAAGTAAGTAGGCCTATATCTTGTTATGGAAATATTTGTAAATACATGCATAAATATTATGAAATTAAATTAATTTAAAGGACTGACCTGCAGTGCCAACTAAGCATTTTTATTCAAGTACTGTATTGCTACTATTTTGAGGGACATGACACAATCGTTTTATATTACCTCTACATTTCACATGCAAATATTGTACTTTCACTACAATTATTATAGTTACTACTTACTACCTAAAACTAATGTATTCGGCCTCTATTGTTATTACAACAATAGACTGTCTGTATGGCTAGTTAATGTATTGTTACTAGGCCTACAACAGTATCTAGACCTACTCTAGACTGTAGGCTACAGTTAATTTGCGTAGGCCTATTATTTTAAAATTTAACCACTTAAGCCCTATTTTGGATATCTGCTATTTTCATTAACGCTAGACATTTAAAAGAATAAAGTGAACTTTTACTTTGGTACTGTAAGCAGGCCTATATTTTGCTGGCAATACTTACTGTAGGCTACTTGTAAATTGTATTGCTATATTACTTTGAGATAGCCTACTGTTAATCAACTTTTGCTTGAGTAAATAAAAAAAAACGTATTAGTATTTCATCCAACACCACTGACATTGCAATTTGCAAAAAACTTTATTTTCAACATTTTAAGACGCTATTTAGTTTGTAATGTTGATGAATTAAAACCAATATGGTCTCGCGTCCTCAATGAAATTGAGAATAGTGGGCTAGGCCTATTACAATTTATTAGGCCTACATAGTTTAATTTCATGTAATAGCCTATATCGTGTTATAATTGTAGAATCTATCGGATTCACCAAGCTGTGCCGTGCAGCTGCACCAAGCTTCATTTAGCCTAATTGGCGCAGCAAATGAAGTGGGGTTGTCCAGCTGGTTCGATCCCAGCGCGCCGAGCGCGGAGTTCTATAAAACGTGCAATGTTTCTATTATATTTTTAGGCCTACTATATTAGTCTATAAATTGTTGCTGTTTGGTGAAAACATTGTAGCCTATGTCCAAAACGGCACTCATTAGTCATTAAACAAATGGGGTTATGTTGTCCGATAGCAATTATCCACTTGTCTTGTTGCGCTGTACATTATTCAGGTTTTGCTGGGATTATATTTATCTGACTGAATATTCAATCTATCATAATATGCAGTGTCCACTGTCAGTCCACTTACAGTAGCCTACACATTGAAGGGTTTAACATTAGCAATGTGGTAGAATAATTAGAAGTAGGCCTACTCACATTTCTTAGGCCCACTGTTTTACTATAGGCCTAATAAAACAATGTAGAAATACTTGTGAAGTATATTCTTCTAGCTGCGGCCGACGCTAAACAAGTATTTACAGTAGGCCTATACCAAAGTACCCGGCCTTCATCATGCATATAGTCAAATTCTCACACTCGTTTTAAGTTTTCAATACTACGAAGGGTCTAATTATATACAGTATTATATATATATATATTATTTTAAATGTTGTTAAAGCTCTGTATTCCATCATTGCTATAGTATTTGTTCAGTAACAGTGGTCTGACAGGTCTCCCTGTCCCTGCTTTAATCTGAGAGCCCATGGTCAAAAAATTGAAAAACAGCGCCCCCAACCGTCTGTGTCAGACTAGGTAAACATAGTGGTGTTATACTACTTCTCTACTGATTGGCTCAAATTGGTATCACGACCGGAACATGCATTGGTTAAGAGCTGAAGCAACTCTATAGCAAGTATTACTATCAGAATATAGAGCCATTAACACTTTAAAATATCACTTACTATACATACCTTGTGTTTTGTAATCATCTAATCTGTAAATGTAACATTTTACCTAAAGACTTCAAATGTTTTCTTTTCCCATCTGAGATGTAGGGGTATAAAGCATTGAAAGGTACCTACAAAAACTAAATACAGTACTTGAGTAAATGTAATTAGTTACTTTACACTGCTGAACATGGTAATTTGGATTAGGGATGGACAGGAAAGACAAATGATAATGATTATGAAGTATGATCAATCAATCAATACAACAATTGTTTCACTGATAAAATGTGAATGTCCTTATTTGTCTAATTGAATGGGTTATTTCACAACAGTTAAAAATGGTTAGCTGTGCAGCACCACACTGCAAGTCCAGGAGGACAGGGCCTGGGCCACACAAGAAATATTTTACATTTCCCAAAGACCTTGTAAGGCTAAAGCAATGGGCAAAAGCCCTTAAAAGAGCTGGGTCAGATGGGTTCACACCTTGGAAACCCACAAAGTGGGCAAGGATCTGTGAGGTAGGACACTGTAAAAACACATACAATGCTATTTCAGTGTCTAATTGAAAAGTTCATAATTCTTCTTTTCTTTTCAAAACTAGGATCACTTTTCAAAAGCCCAGTTGTATCCCACTGGGCATCTTCTGCCTAATGCAGTCCCTGATAAAATGATCAAGCTCTGCATGACCGTGACCCCCTGTGTGACCGAGACCCCCAGTGTGACAGAGAGCCCCAGTGTGTCGGAGAGCTCTGGTGTGCCTGAGACCCTCGGTGTGCCTGAGAGCTCCGATGTGCCTGAGAGCCCTGTGACCCGTGGTGTGTCCGAGAGCTCTGTGACCCTTGGTGTGTCTGAGAGCTGCAGTGTATCCGAGACCCTCGGTGTGCCTGAGAGCTCTGGAGTGCCCGAGACCCTCGGTGTGCCTGAGAGCTCTGGTGTGCCCGAGACCCTCGGTGTGCCTGAGAGCTCTGGTGTGCCTGAGACCCCCAGTGTGACAGAGAACCCCTGCATGATTAACAGCAATGGCATGGATCACAGTTACAGCAGGCAATCAACTGGTAAAAAAAATAACATAGGATGATCTCATCGAGAACAGAACCCTTTTAATCAAGTGTAATCATGAACATAATCAGATAAACAAAAACATATTAAGGATCACTTTTCAATCACCCAGTTTTAAAAGTCTGTTTTCTCCCTACTTCAGTCAGTGATCAAATGAGCAATCCCCGTATGATTGAGGGCATCTGCATGACTGGGAGCACTTGCAGAACACCCCTGGATCACACGTACACCAATACAACAGGTAAAGCGACATGGGATACAGTCATGCAGAACATAACCTTTGTAATTAAGTGTACATAACATGAACAAAAATATCATGTTTATTAAAAGGATTTCCCTACTTTTGAAATTGAAACTATAAAAACTAGAGTATGAAGATGTTATGAAGATGTTGCCACAATTGTAATTTATTCAGTAACTTTCTGCCAAAGCACATGCAATACCACCATCGTGGTCTTTGAAACCTAGATGCACCAGACACCTTCCATCACAGCCATGCTGAGGTTGTCACTGCCCACTTTCCTGATTGCAGAACAAGACGAAGAACCTGCAGAGGAAATAGACAGAGACACACGCAGACGGATTGCTGAACTCGAAGTTGAGCTAGAGATCAAGGTATTATTATATATGCTTTATTTATGCTCCAGACCCCAAGCAGGACACTCAGCTAAGAGCATCGGGGGGCACCAGAAGGCAGGGCCTGCGATGGACGGTGGGCTCGCCTGTCTGTGGACCATCAGCTTGGTCCTGAGATCCAACTAGGAGCTTTTTAACTGCAATGTTTCAAAACCTTCATTAATGCAAAAAGGCTTCTCTTTTCATTTTCCAATTTTCACTATTCCTCTTTCAGAATAAGATGCTTAGCCTGGTCTTCAATCCTGACCAACTTCAGAGCCTTGAAAGCAGGTGAGATAATAACCACATCACTACTTACAGTGCTATAAAGCAAGGTAGTAACAGAAGCAGTTTTACCCAACTAATTTCTGGGTCAAAGGTAGTGAAGAAGTGCATGTCAACAAGGCTGACGACCAGAGAGGGAAAGAATGATAGATAGATAGATAGATAGATAGATAGATAGATAGATAGATAGATAGATAGATAGATAGATAGATAGATAGATAGATAGATAGATAGATAGAGAGAGAGAGAGAGAGAGAGAGAGAGAGAGAGAGAGAGAGAGAGAGAGAGAGAGTAGATAGATAGATAGATCTAGATCAGTGGTCTGAACATAGGGGATGATTGGGAGATGGGATTAACGTATGCACCATACGTTAATCCCATACAACCATACCAATACAGTAAACAAACTGATTTACAACACACACGACCAAGCCACTGCTGAATTATTGGTAGGGTGTGATATATGGGTGACAGTCACTGCCAGTGCTTGCCTGTTCATGTCTCTCCATATTCCCTTCTCGGTTATACTGTAGATTTCAACCAGCAGAGTCTGCAGACAAGGTCAATAAATGGTCATCTGCAACTATAAGCAAATGCTTAAAAGTCAGAGTTGCCACAGGGATCAGTGGCTATGAATATTTAAGAAAAGGTATGAGCCCTAGACTTGTTATAACATATTTACATCTTTCTAACACGAAGAGACAACAAGGTACAAACTTTGCTAAAATATCTTTACACATTCTAGAGATGAATTTGCCCATGCCATCCTACCGGACACTCAGCAGGCGCCTGGAGGCCATAGCATTCGCACCAGGAATCCAAAAGGAAATCCTGGACTTAATGGTGCTGAAACTGCAGCAACTCCCTCCCAGTGCCCGCCTTGCTGTCCTGAAGGTACCTTAAAATGAAAATGAATAGTTAGTTTGTATAGTTTCATCAGTACGATAAAATCAGAATGATTAACAACAAATACATACACAGTATAGAATATACAGTATAGTATTTTCCAAAAGACACACTTACAGATTACAGAACAGACATACAGACTTATGACTGCACACTGTTGAACTTAGTCATGTTGCTTATTCACAAGAAATTGTTTCACTCCCATAGCCTATAAAGTATTTTGTTTCATCTGCACATTGTAAATTTGGAATATATATATTTTTCTCCTTTTTTTAATAGATTGATGAAATGGCCATCAAAAAAGAAATGCAATATGACGCAGGGAGCAAAACAATTTTGGGTACAGTAACCTTGCCCCCCCAAACGAAGACATTGGCCACAAAAGTGCTGACGACTATTCTGGCCTCCTTAACCAAAGATTTTAAGCAGGTTGTGGCTTATGATTACACTGGGCCTTCGGTGTCAGGGAAAGATCTCTGGGCCTACATGAAATCCATAATTCTGGCATGTGGAGAGCGGGGCATACAAGTCGTTGCTGTGGTACGTTCAGGCTTTAGCCTTTAATTTACCACCACATCCTATATGAACAAACCAGTTATTGGCTTTGTAAAAGCTTAATTCTCAGCTTTGCTATTAACATTATGTCAATGAATGTTCTTACCTTCTATATCACCTTCTAGTGTTCTGACATGGACTCATCCAACCAGGCGATGTGGCGGGAGGCTGGCCTTCATAATGGACAATCCATGGACAGGACATACATTGCCCATCCATGTTTTGATGGAGCTTATCTGTTATTTTGTCCTGACACCCCCCACCTGCTTAAATGCATGAAAACGGCACTGTGTAACCACAACTTTGTCATACCAGATGACATAGTCAGGAACAACAGCTTGCCTGGTGATACAGTGAGTACATTTATTAATGGGATGCTACTCAGATCACAATATAACAAAAAGCAAATAGATGGTTTTGACATTTATGAATGATAACCCCAAATGAGCTATACTTACTGAATTACTGAAATGACAAAATCTACCTACTTCTGCTTGAAATGTTTTCCAGGTGTCTATACTTGCCATTGAGAAGGTGATCGCTGTGCAGGCCGACATGGCAGAGAAACTGGTGCCTGGTCTGACACAAAGAGCCATATCAACAGGCAACAGCTTCGATAAAATGAAAGTATGTTGCACTAACAACACACATTTACAGTTTGGTATATGTACAAAGGCCTTGCATCTTAAATGAAATTTAAGACAGTATCTAAAATGAGGTCCAAAAGGCTTAGTAAATCTGGCCCTGAGTGTATAAAATACTGAAAGTGCCTTCTCTTTCTATGACATACAATGACCAGGTAGATCTAGATACAGACAGGGTACTGTATGTGCAGTATTTTCTATGCTTAACAGTTATGTTCTCTTCAGGTCCTACCTGCATGCAAGGTGTATTCGCACAGCACTGCAAGTGCCATTCGAATGCTGGTGCACTGTCATCAACTCCCAACTGAGGCTTTAAGCACAGCATGGTTTATCGACATGGTGAATGACTGGTTCGACCTGATGACATCGAGAGGTCCCCTTTATGGTCAGCGCATGCACGCTCACACGCCCTCACACACACTCACCTTACTTGGCATTCCTCTGGCTTGAACTCCTGTGCACTCCATCTGTATTACACAGAAACAACATTATTATGACTAGCAAGAAACAATGAACAAAATGAGTGTGATTGTGCATGTTACACTAACAACACTAGGAAAAAATAGAGTCCGCAACACTGGTATGAAAACTCAGCTCCACTGGTTTATTTGATTCAACGTTTCGATCACTAGGATCTTCTTCAGGAATTCATTCATTCCTGAAGAAGATCCTAGTGATCGAAACGTTGACACACACACACACACACACACACACACACACACACACACACACACACACACACACACACACACACACACACACACACACACACACACACACACACACACACACACACACACACACACACACACACACACACACACACACACACACACACACACACGTTGAATGGTGTTAGTCCTTCTCTTGTTCAGCAATATACACAGTTGTTTCACCTAAAGACGGAGTGTCTCAGGATTCTTCTCCTTAGACAGTCTGCACCACAAGCAGAACTTCGGGGGATTTATAAATATACCTACCTGTTTCACTGAAGAGCACCTGTTTAAGAATGCCACTGAGCCCAGGCAGTGCTTGCTCCTTCTGTTTGACCCTAATGAAATGATTTACGCAGCACTATATCCACCTAACGCCACTGCTGGGGCAACCTGGAAATTGGAGAGGCTGCAGGAGTTCATGCGAACATTCACTGCCATAGTGTTTCGCTCCAAGAAAAAGGGAACACAACAGCGTAAGTGCCTCTGAGACAAACAATTAAAAGCAGAATTAATGGCAGCAGTTATGAGACTTACAATACTAAATTAATCCATTTTATTCACAGCCTGGAAGCCATCTCAGACTGGGGTGAGAATGGCAACCACGACCATGCTGGTAATGGCAGGTGCTGCACTGTTCCCAGAGGAACTGGAGCAGCACCTGCCATCAGTCCCCCCTTCCTTCCTGCCAGAAAACAGGGTCTGGATGGTGCAGCTGACAGGACAGGTATCAGCCCTCAATAATTTCCACACTGGGCGCATCTCCATGGATGCAAATGAAAATCTGCATTCGCAGTTGAGGGCAGATAATGTCATCCACCCCAGCGCCAAAACCTGCCGTGCCAGATTGAAGGCTATTGCCCTCACCCAATATGAAGGCAAGGGCGCCTCATCTGACACCACAATGGTCGAATACATCGACACCTTGGCCCACACAGAGCAGCCAGTCAATATAATGGAGTTGCCAGCTCAGGCCTCAGATGAGCAACAAGAGCTGCCCTTGATACAAGGGCAGGTTCTGTATTACCTTTCAGGATGGGCAGTGTTCACTGAACTCCGCAAGACTGCATGTGAACTGTGAAGCCTGTCGTGAGTACTGCCTCTCAAGCAGTGCCCTCAGTGAGCATGGCTACCACAGCCTCCACCCCGTGGAGTCAGAGGCAGTACTCACTACAGTGAAGAGCAAGGGGAAACTGGTCCACCCATCCACAGCTGTGCACCACCTGCATGAGAGGCTCCACCACCTCATGAACGAACACCAGGCACTCCTCACAACTGAGAAGCCTTTGGATGTCATCATGAGGTGGATGGACACCACTTCCACCTGGCTCCCTCCTTGTCACAACATAACAAGGAAAATAATTAAGAGATTGGCTACTTTAAAATTACACATGCTGGTTAAGCAAAAAACTAGCCAGACTGGCGAACTCTATCAATATGATAGCAGGTCGGCTCTAAGAGCGACTTCAGTTAAGTAATCATTGTTTTTCCTTTCGTTTTTTGCATCTCAGTGTGACGTGATGCAAGCTTGTAGATGGGCTAGTTTCTATTTTTTTCCATTTTAGCAGTACTCGATGAGTAAATTGTTATGATTTGCTCGATCCACTTTTCGGGCATTTTTTGGCCAGTAATGAGTAAATTGTTACGATCTGCTCGATCCACTTTTCGGGCATTTTTTGGCCACGTCACAGAAATGTCATATGTGTCTGAGCAAATATACATGTTATGTCATGATTTTGTATGATGATAAGAACACCTCTCACTTCACACGGGTGTGATTTTTCTTTTCTTTTTACCAGTTTTTACCAGTTTTTGTAAAAGTAATAGTTTTCGTCCAAGTCGCCGTTTGATGTGTATGCGCCGTGCCAGCGTATGACGTAATGACTACTTGTGCTTGATATGGCAGTGGTGTCAGATTACATACATGTATACATAGGGGCATTACCAGACACTAAAGCATATCGTCATTACGTCACCATCGAAAACCAATTACACCCTGGCATTGGGTCCTTTAATCCACATCTTTATTACGTCAGCTAGTTGTACCAGTTATACCCTGACGTCATATGCTGCTACGATACATACGCATCAAACGGGGCATACTCAAAGTAACCACAGTATCCCGCTAATCAACTTACAAATTACATATACATAGAGGCATTTCCTTTAATCCACCCGACACTGATCGACATATACGTCACCATCGAATGCCGTCACTCGTCCGTATTAATTACAACATTATGCAATTGATTGTTGTTAATTACGTAACGAAATAATGAATTTGAAATGCTTAAAAACGTTCAAACGTTCTTTCACAGAGAAGCTGAGATTGTACTGTTTGTAGCGGTCGTTTCATTTCACGCTCTCAAGAATTAAAGATCTATAAGGGTCCTTTTGGTTACCAACTCTACATCATTCAGCTGGGGACCACCTGGAGCCCCCTCAAGGATTTTCAACCAGTTTTCAACCAGTGGTCCCCGGACCACTGGTTGAAAACCACTGATTTAGTCAATGTTTTTGTGTAAAATAACAGCTTGCTTTTCGATTAATTTACTTGAAGCTGCCAATGCACTTTTACTCTTCTTTGCACTTTAATCTCATGTACAATGCACTGCTATTCTTTTTTGCACTTTAATGTCTAAAACCATGTACAGTGAATGCTGCTATATTCACACATGTGACACACCAAATATATATATATATATATATGGTGTGTCACATGTATATATATATATTTGGTGTGTCACATGTGTGAATATAGCAGCATTCACTGTGTGTGTGTGTGTGTGTGTGTGTGTGTGTGTGTGTGTGTGTGTGTGTGTGTGTGTGTGTGTGTGTGTGTGTGTGTGTGTGTGTGTGTGTGTGTGTGTGTGAGAGATTTTTTTTTAAACTTTTCTCTTGCTCCCCCTAGCTGTTCACCTGTGATCTGACATTGACAATAAAGTTAAGTTGATGTAATGTTGCAGGCAGCTATACATACCTCATATCTTGGATCCAGTGTTTTAATCATGCCTTTA
>NW_027637247.1:0-2000 GCF_951216825.1 Electrona antarctica
ATCTTTTCAAATGGGGGTCCACGTGCTAATTAGTGGCAATTTGTGGGGGGTCCTTGACATGAAAAGGTTTGGGAACCACTGCTGTACATACACTGTCTCTCTAACTCTTTCTCTATTATCTCCATTTAGTCGTT
Source organism: Electrona antarctica (assembly GCF_951216825.1). Taxonomy (NCBI): domain Eukaryota; kingdom Metazoa; phylum Chordata; class Actinopteri; order Myctophiformes; family Myctophidae; genus Electrona; species Electrona antarctica. The sequence continues at coordinate 135 of NW_027637247.1, forward strand.
AGCCCCTGGTCGTGTCTTAGCTATACTTTTATAGTCAATATAACGCCCTGTTAACTCTCTCTCTCCCTGCCTCGCTATCGCTATCATTCTTTCATTCGCCAATCCCTTCTTTCCACCATCTCTCTCTCTCTCTCACTGTCCCCCCCTAGGCCCCTACCCTTTACTGTGTTTCTCATCTGTTTCTCCTTAAACATGTCAGATTTCATTTGTCTAGTCGCCCCTTTTTCAAACGGCTGGAGGAGGTGTGTGTGTGTGTGTGTGTGTGTGTGTGTGTGTGTGTGTGTGTGTGTGTGTGTGTGTGTGTGTGTGTGTGTGTGTGTGTGTGTGTCCATTTGTGTGTGCTAAGCGTGCACATTCATGCATGCATCGCCTAAGTTATGCTCCAGCGCACAATGGTGTCGCACGCTGGAAATCGTCGATCTACAAGCTTACAGCGAGTTGCGTTTGCAACGTGTTGTAAGCTTGTAGATCGACTATTTTCGGCACACAACAGTCATACGAAGTATAAATCACAGTTTCAAGTGCATGTTTGTGTGTGTGTGCATGAAATCTGACTTGCATGTTCATGTTTGTGTGTGCAGTGTGTGTGTGCATGCTCACACGTCGGCATCTGCAACATATATAAACGTGTGTGTGTCTGCGCGTACGCACGAGTGCGATGGCTTTTGCACGTCGACTGCGGTGTTGATGTGAATTCTCCAAACAGGAATCCTGCAGAGAATAACAATGCAGTGAGTGCCTTAGCGTCATGTCCAGAGGATGTACTTCAAGCTGCCTCAGAAACAGGAGATAGGCTCCTGCCCAATGGGCCTCATGGCGCGGCGGCGGTGGCTCAGGGGTAGAGTGGCCGGATGGGAACCACAAGGTTCCCAGTTCGAACCTGGGCTCCCCCAGAGTTAGTGTGGAAGTGTCCCTGAGCAAGACTCTGTGACTGAACCCCTAATTGCTCCTGATGTGCAGGTTTGTGCCTTGAATGGTTTCCTCCGCCATCAGTGCGTGAATGGGTGAATGTAATGCACATCTATGTAAAGCGCCTTGGATAAAGGCGCTATGTAAATGCACCATTTCCCATTTACTTACCTACGGTTTGGTATGCATTAAGGCCACGGACATACCCAGAGAGTGTACAAAGAGTTACACAGACCCGTAAGGGGGCGTTTGGTCTTATGTTACTGTGTGTGTGTGTGTGTGTGTGTGTGTGTGTGTGTGTGTGTGTGTGTGTTGGAGTGAGGAGGGGACTCATTAATCCTCTCAGTATTGTCAGGAAATGGACTCTAGAGAGAGAGAGAGATGGGGTCAGAGGGCGAGAGACGGATAGAGAGGGAAAGCAAGGTTACAGAAGAGGGGGGAGGTACAGAGAGGCGACAGAAATACTCAGAAGTGTGTGTGTGTGTGTATGTGTATGTGTGTTTTAATGCAACTGGACAGGACAGGGACGCATACAGGCATAAGAGAGAGAGAGTCTTCAGGGGATTAGTTGAAGGTCTGGCTTGAAGTACCCATGCAGAAGACAGACAGACATACAGACATTTCTTTTCCTACTCTTCTCTTCTCTCTCTCTTCCCCTCCACCGAATCTGTTCCCTCCTGCTGCTCCTTAAACCTCCCCTCCTCCCTCCCTCCCTCCCACCCACAGTCCATCTCTCCACACCTCTGCCCCATCCCTCCATCCCACCCCTCCAGTAAGCCCCCAGCTCCCTCCCTCCCTCCCTCCCTCCCTCTGTTCTGTCCATTCCTGCAGTGAAGGGTCCTTCACTCTCTGTGTTACTCTTTTTTTTACTGTACGCAGATTTTGGTTTTCAACTTCAAGGTATTTCAACTTCAAGGTATGTGCACCTGTCTGTCTGTCTGTCTGTCTGTCTGTCTG
>NW_027637246.1:0-6378 GCF_951216825.1 Electrona antarctica
ACAGATTGTATAAGTTATATTGTATTAACATACTCTACCTACAGATTGTATAAGTTATATTGTATTAACAGTTCTCCTGCAAAACCCGCGTTCCCTGTTATTTCATCCAATATTCTACGCTGCCGATATTGTTTTATTACCTTTAGAGTATGTAAGTATTTGCAAATTTCAACCACGAAAATCCGGCGAAAAATGGTCCGTTGGTTTGTTATGATCAGAAGCACCAGTGCACAGCATGTTGTAGTCCAAACAAACGGCCCGTCCACTTGCATTGGGCTCAATTTCCCAGAAGCCCTAGCAGCCCAGAGGATGACTTGATTTCCGGTTTCGTCGTCATAACGCGACGCGTTGTGAGCTTGGAGATCTGCTATTTTCAGCAAGTGTAAAATCAGCCATTAGGACGGCATCAAGGCCCACTGAAATTAATTTCAGTCGACTAAATCAACTGTAGATTTAGTCCACTAAATCTTATGATATTTAGTCACCAAAAACTAAACTAAACACTAATACATTACAGGTGACTGAAATGTGACTAAAACTAAATGAAAACGTTTCAAGAGACTACGACTAAATGAAAATGTTTCAAGAGACTATACGACTAAAACTAAATGAAAACGTTTCAAGAGACTATATGACTAAAACTAAATGAAAACGTTTCAAGAGACTATACGACTAAAACTAAATGAAAAACGTTTCAAGAGACTACGACTAAAACTAAATGAAAACGTTTCAAGAGACTATACGACTAAAACTAAATGAAAAAGTTTCAAGAGACTATACGACTAAAACTAAATGAAAACGTTTCAAGAGACTATACAACTAAAACTAAATGAAAACGTTTCAAGAGACTATACGACTAAAACTAAAACAGAAATGTGCTGCCAAAAACAACACTGCCGACATAGACTATATGAATATAATAGCGGGACTCAGTGGGATGTCGGGGGAATAACAGAAAACAGGTCTATTTCAGAAATAAATCTAGTCAAACTGCCTGCCTCAATGGTGATATTATTGCCAATGCACTGTCCGTGGGAGCGTGACTAACCCATTTGGGCCCGACGTCGAAATTTAAAGAAAAGTCTTCTAAATCATGATCATATATCAGTGGTGCTCAATATTTCATGTCAAGAACGTAATTGGCCGCCGACCCCCATCTGGAAATATGTTGTTCCAGGGACCTCCCAGAAGCAAAGATTTGAGTTAAAAACGTTCGCTCTTAAAGAATATTTATTCAAAGATTTGCGCCACATTTTCACAAGTTTTCAAAAATAGCAGATCTACAAGCTTGTAGCGCAGCACTTTGTGCTGTGCTATGATCTTGTAGATCTGCTATTTTACAATAGCTAAAGTATAACATAATGCTTAAAACACCAAAAGGGGTTCCCGCCCAAAATGGACTAATGTGTGTGTGTGATGCTCTGAAGAGCTGAGCGGCTCTCTCTCTCTCTCTCTGATGGGCAGAAAATATAGGGGTGATGAAGCGAAGCGCTATAATTATGTTGCTTTAGCATTTTGATCTGCTTGTTTTGCTGAAACGTGTGTCTTAGAATGTGTTTTCTGCATTGTGACGGTTCCCTGTATATTGTGCGTTATAGCTGCTGTTATTGCATTTTCACTTTAACACGTTTCACTTATAGGTTCTTTCTGTGGTCATGAGTCGTGTTTGCTTTGCCCTTCTAGTTTTGTGCAATGCTGGAAAAACAAAGTACCTGTACATACTCACAATTTTTACTTTAAAGAAAATGTATACTGCAGTGAGTAAATAGGTTTTCAATGTAATGAGTCCCGGGATGCAGGGATGGTCTATTAGATGAGTCGCAGGGACATTTTATGAGTCCCACTTCAACGACGTTATAGGAGTCATATTTTGCCATTTTTACAAATTGCAGCATTTAACTCCCATTTCATTTTATATGGTTATAATGTGGTTATATTATTCATTTAGAAAACAGAAGAAGAAAGCTCCGGTTCGGGCTCTATCCTTTTATTACTCTATGGTCCGTATATATACGTACCCCCCCCCCCCCCCCCCAGCTATGGGACGTTATTTGCTAAGTACGTATAGAATAAATACATACCCCCCCTTTTTAATAGGCTTATAAATGTTAATCACTTTCCATCTAAGATCTCAAATCTATAGTTTTGCTTACATGTTTATACTGTATATAACACGTACTCACTGGAATTGCCTGTCTGTCCTATAAAATCTAGTTTTGCTTATGGATATATTTCACATTTTGTCTGCCTACTCGCATATCAAGGAAACTTGAAAGACACAAAGAGTTGCAAAGGAAAAAAAAGAAGAGTTCAAGACCTCGCTGAGAGTTTCATTTGATAAATTCCATTACAAAAAGCAACCGCGCCCCGATCAGCAGCGGGGCACCGCGTGGAGACAACCGAAAAATGATGTCTAGCAGCAGCATAATGTTCAAGTTGACGGTCATGTGTAGAAGAGCTATGTTGATTTGGATTTGCAGCGCGAGGCCCGTATTCAGGAGGAGGGTGATATTCATATTAGCAGCAGCAGGCTGCAGCTTGTAAATGGTAAATGGTGCATTTATATAGCGCTGTTGCCCTTTATCCAAGGCGCTTTACATAGATTGTGCATTACATTCACCCATTCACACACACATTCACACACCGATGGCGGAAGAAACCATGCAAGGCACCAACCTGCACATCAGGAGCAATTAGTTGTTCAGTGTCTTGCTCAAGGACACTTCGACACTAACTCTGGGGGAGCGCCCGGGTTCGAACTGGCAACCTTGTGGTTACCATCCGGTCACTCTACCCCTGCGGTTTCTCAACCAAAAGAGGAACGGGACATATTCCCTGTGCAACGTTGCACATGGGGAGAGCTGGTCCTCCAAACCAAGTTAAAACTGATCTACACGGGATTTTCAAGACATTGAAATCGGGGCGGCGGTGGCTCAGGGGTAGAGTTTCCGGATGGTAACCGCAAGGTCACCAGTTCGAACCCTGTGGGCTCCCCCAGAGTTAGTGTCGAAGTGTCCTTGAGCAAGACACTGAACCCCTAATTGCTCCTGATGTGCTGGTTGGTGCCTTGCATTGTTTCCGCCGCCATCGGTGTGTGAATGTGTGAGTGAATGGGTGAATGTAATGCACAATCTATGTAAAGGTGTGTGAATGTGTGTGTGAATGGGTGAATGTAATGCACAATCTATGTAAAGGTGTATGAATGTGTGTGTGAATGGGTGAATGTAATGCACAATCTATGTAAAGGTGTGTGAATGTGTGTGTGAATGGGTGAATGTAATGCACAATCTATGTAAAGGTGTGTGAATGTGTGTGTGAATGGGTGAATGTAATGCACAATCTATGTAAAGGTGTGTGAATGTGTGTGTGAATGGGTGAATGTAATGCACAATCTATGTAAAGGTGTGTGAATGTGTGTGTGAATGGGTGAATGTAATGCACAATCTATGTAAAGGTGTATGAATGTGTGTGTGTGAATGGGTGAATGTAATGCACAATCTATGTAAAGCGCCTTGGATAAAGGCGCTATATAAATGCACCATTTACCATTTATTATTTCAGAATTTTGCTGCAAGGAAAGCCAGGAAGATTGAGGAAAATGTAATCATTTGCTGCTTGTGAGTAACATATGAGTGCTTAATATTTGTCAATTATCTGAAGTGGAAACGGTCTCTCTCTCTCTCTCTCTCCCCCTCTCTCTCTCTCTCTCCCCCTCTCTCTCTCCCCCTCTCTCTCTCCCCCCCCTCTCTCTCTCCCCCCCTCTCTCTTACCTTATTGCCTCTGGTCGTTTTGAAGAATTCAATCCAAAGTTTGTCATATTATGTTTTAGACTATCAGGTCAAAGCAAAGTTACTATATTTACCCAGGGTAACTGGACTAAGCATCAGATACTTGTTTACAGCCAGGCCCTGCTCATAGAACATTTCATGGTAGTGGTTCAATGCCTTGCTCAAGGGCACTTCAGCGGTGGTAATTTTAACGTGCCGGTCCGGGGATACGAACTGGCGACCTTCCGGTATCAAGACCGCTCCGCAAGCCGTTCGGCCACCGCTGCCGCAGGTCAGTCAGTGTGAGCAGACTAGAGGGTTTTAGACTATCAGGTCAGTCAGTGTGAGCAGACTAGAGGGTTTTAGACTATCAGGTCAGTCAGTGTGAGCAGACTAGAGGGTTTTAGACTACCAGGTCAGTCAGTGTGAGCAGACTAGAGGGTTTTAGACTATCAGGTCAGTCAGTGTGAGCAGACTAGAGGGTTTTAGACTATCAGGTCAGTCAGTGTGAGCAGACTAGAGGGTTTTAGACTATCAGGTCAGTCAGTGTGAGCAGACTAGAGGGTTGTAACTACCAGGTCAGTCAGTGTGAGCAGACTAGAGGGTTTTAGACTATCAGGTCAGTCAGTGTGAGCAGACTAGAGGGTTGTAACTACCAGGTCAGTCAGTGTGAGCAGACTAGAGGGTTTTAGACTATCAGGTCAGTCAGTGTGAGCAGACTAGAGGGTTTTAGACTATCAGGTCAGTCAGTGTGTGCAGACTAGAGGGTTTTAGACTATCAGGTCAGTCAGTGTGTTCAGACTAGAGGGTTTTAGACTACCAGGTCAGTCAGTGTGAGCAGACTAGAGGGTTTTAGACTATCAGGTCAGTCAGTGTGAGCAGACTAGAGGGTTTTAGACTACCAGGTCAGTCAGTGTGAGCAGACTAGAGGGTTTTAGACTATCAGGTCAGTCAGTGTGAGCAGACTAGAGGGTTTTAGACTATCAGGTCAGTCAGTGTGAGCAGACTAGAGGGTTGTAACTATCAGGTCCGTCAGTGTGAGCAGACTAGAGGGTTTTAGACTATCAGGTCATTCAGTGTGAGCAGACTAGAGGGTTTTAGACTATCAGGCCAGTCGGTGTGAGCAGACTAGAGCGAGCCTTAAGGAGTGCTGCTCTGCTGCTTAACCCATTTTGGACTGATGTCGATTAAAAAAAAGGCTTCTAAATCCTAATAGTTTTCTGAAAAATCCATGTTTCTTAACCTTTTTCATGTCAAGGACCCCCATAATTATCTCTATTTATTGGGCGACTGTGGCTCAAGAGGTAGAGCAGGTCATCCAATGATCCATGGGTCGGCGGTTCGAATCCCGGCTCCTCCTGTCTACATGTCGAAGTGTCCTTGGGCAAGACACTGAACCCCAAATTGCTCCCGATGTGCTGGTTGGTACCTTAATTGCATGGCTTCCGCCGCAATCGGTGTATGGATGTGTGTGTGAATCTATGTAAAGCACCTTGGATAAAGGCGCTATATAAATGCACCATTTATTGGGCCACAGACCCCCATCTCAAAATATGTTGTTCCAGGGACAACTGGAAGCAAATATTTTAGTTAAAAATGTTCGCTCTGAAATATTATACGATTTGCACCACATTTTCACAACTTTTCAAAAATAGCAGACCTACAAGCTCGTAGCGCGCCACTCGGTGGCACGCTATGAGCTTGTAGATCTGCTATTTTTCAATAGCTAAATTATAACATAATGTTTAAAACACCAAAAGGGGTTACTGCCCAAAGTGGGTTAAATTGATATGACCTAGATATGCCATATGACTGGCAAGATAATTAGTTGTTTGGCAACACCTGTGAGAAATACCAATAGCATAAACATAAAAGGCTTTCATAATATAGCCTACTCTTACATTCCGGGGTGTTAATTAAAATTAGTTAATACTTAAAATAATAATAATAATAAAATAAACATGAATTAATTAATTTTTGTTCAACACAGGGCCTCGCATTTTTCCCAGACTATTGCATCCTGAATGGAAGACATCGTCTGATCTCACGAGAGAGAGTTTCAATTCTACCAGAATGTTAGACATGGAGTCCATGAAATAAGGATGAAACAAGGATTTCCACATCAATGGTGCTCATATTGTTCACACTGTAGGCTAGGATGTGATGATATACTGTAACTCCTGCCCCGTCCGTTACACATGGCTCTGTTGTAAGATCCCACCATCCCATCGTCCGTGACACATGGCTCTGTTGTAAGATCCCTCCATCCCATCGTCCGTGACACATGGCTCTGTTGCTAAGATCCCTCCATCCCATCGTCCGTAACACATGGCTCTGTTGCTAAGATCCCACCATCCCATCGTCTGTGACACATGGCTCTGTTGCTAAGATCCCTCCATCCCATCGTCCGTGACACATGGCTCTGTTGCTAAGATCCCACCATCCCATCGTCTGTGAAACATGGCTCTGTTGCTAAGATCCCTCCATCCCATCGTCCGTGACACATGGCTCTGTTGCTAAGATCCCTCCATCCCATCGTCCGTGACACATGGCTCTGTTGTAAGATCCCACCATCCTATCGTCCGTGACACATGGCTCTGTTGTAAGATCC
>NW_027637245.1:0-28399 GCF_951216825.1 Electrona antarctica
TCCGTGCCTAAAGTCACTTTCACAGCGAAATAAGCCCAGTTTGGCCCTGTTCACTTTTGCTTAGCAGAGTCTGTATCTTCAAAACTAGACACTCTGCAGGCCTATAAGCTTGGCTGGGGGCAGAGAAGCAGAGTCTGAGCAGCTACAGGAAGGATGGAGGGGTTCAGACAAGGTTTTCCAACTCCGTGCCTAAATGTCACTTTCACAGCGAAATAAGCCCAGTTTGGCCCTGTTCACTTTTGCTTAGCAGAGTCTGTATCTTCAAAACTAGACACTCTGCAGGCCTATAAGCTTGGCTGGGGGCAGAGAAGCAGAGTCTGAGCAGCTACAGGAAGGATGGAGGGGTTCAGACAAGGTTTTCCAACTCCGTGCCTAAATGTCACTTTCACAGCGAAATAAGCCCAGTTTGGCCCTGTTCACTTTTGCTTAGCAGAGTCTGTATCTTCAAAACTAGACACTCTGCAGGCCTATAAGCTTGGCTGGGGGCAGAGAAGCAGAGTCTGAGCAGCTACAGGAAGGATGGAGGGGTTCAGACAAGGTTTTCCAACTCCGTGCCTAAATGTCACTTTCACAGCGAAATAAGCCCAGTTTGGCCCTGTTCACTTTTGCTTAGCAGAGTCTGTATCTTCAAAACTAGACACTCTGCAGGCCTATAAGCTTGGCTGGGGGCAGAGAAGCAGAGTCTGAGCAGCTACAGGAAGGATGGAGGGGTTCAGACAAGGTTTTCCAACTCCGTGCCTAAATGTCACTTTCACAGCGAAATAAGCCCAGTTTGGCCCTGTTCACTTTTGCTTAGCAGAGTCTGTATCTTCAAAACTAGACACTCTGCAGGCCTATAAGCTTGGCTGGGGGCAGAGAAGCAGAGTCTGAGCAGCTACAGGAAGGATGGAGGGGTTCAGACAAGGTTTTCCAACTCCGTGCCTAAATGTCACTTTCACAGCGAAATAAGCCCAGTTTGGCCCTGTTCACTTTTGCTTAGCAGAGTCTGTATCTTCAAAACTAGACACTCTGCAGGCCTATAAGCTTGGCTGGGGGCAGAGAAGCAGAGTCTGAGCAGCTACAGGAAGGATGGAGGGGTTCAGACAAGGTTTTCCAACTCCGTGCCTAAATGTCACTTTCACAGCTGAAATAAGCCCAGTTTGGCCCTGTTCACTTTTGCTTAGCAGAGTCTGTATCTTCAAAACTAGACACTCTGCAGGCCTATAAGCTTGGCTGGGGGCAGAGAAGCAGAGTCTGAGCAGCTACAGGAAGGATGGAGGGGTTCAGACAAGGTTTTCCAACTCCGTGCCTAAATGTCACTTTCACAGCGAAATAAGCCCAGTTTGGCCCTGTTCACTTTTGCTTAGCAGAGTCTGTATCTTCAAAACTAGACACTCTGCAGGCCTATAAGCTTGGCTGGGGGCAGAGAAGCAGAGTCTGAGCAGCTACAGGAAGGATGGAGGGGTTCAGACAAGGTTTTCCAACTCCGTGCCTAAATGTCACTTTCACAGCGAAATAAGCCCAGTTTGGCCCTGTTCACTTTTGCTTAGCAGAGTCTGTATCTTCAAAACTAGACACTCTGCAGGCCTATAAGCTTGGCTGGGGGCAGAGAAGCAGAGTCTGAGCAGCTACAGGAAGGATGGAGGGGTTCAGACAAGGTTTTCCAAGTCCGTGCCTAAATGTCACTTTCACAGCGAAATAAGCCCAGTTTGGCCCTGTTCACTTTTGCTTAGCAGAGTCTGTATCTTCAAAACTAGACACTCTGCAGGCCTATATCAGCCCAATATCAATATCAGCCCAATATCAGCATCAGCCCAATATCAGCATCAGCCCAATATCAGCATCAGCCCAATATCAGCATCAGCCCAATATCAGCATCAGCCCAATATCAGCATCAGCCCAATATCAGCATCAGCCCAATATCAGCATCAGCCCAATATCAGCATCAGCCCAATATCAGCATCAGCCCAATATCAGCATCAGCCCAATATCAGCATCAGCCCAATATCAGCATCAGCCCAATATCAGCATCAGCCCAATATCAGCATCAGCCCAATATCAGCATCAGCCCAATATCAGCATCAGCCCAATATCAGCATCAGCCCAATATCAGCATCAGCCCAATATCAGCATCAGCCCAATATCAGCATCAGCCCAATATCAGCATCAGCCCAATATCAGCATCAGCCCAATATCAGCATCAGCCCAATATCAGCATCAGCCCAATATCAGCATCAGCCCAATATCAGCATCAGCCCAATATCAGCATCAGCCCAATATCAGCATCAGCCCAATATCAGCATCAGCCCAATATCAGCATCAGCCCAATATCAGCATCAGCCCAATATCAGCATCAGCCCAATATCAGCATCAGCCCAATATCAGCATCAGCCCAATATCAGCATCAGCCCAATATCAGCATCAGCCCAATATCAGCATCAGCCCAATATCAGCATCAGCCCAATATCAGCATCAGCCCAATATCAGCATCAGCCCAATATCAGCATCAGCCCAATATCAGCATCAGCCCAATATCAGCATCAGCCCAATATCAGCATCAGCCCAATATCAGCATCAGCCCAATATCAGCATCAGCCCAATATCAGCATCAGCCCAATATCAGCATCAGCTGATATTATATCATATTGGGCTGCTTCTCTGCCCCCAGCCAAGCTTATAGGCCTGCAGAGTGTCTAGGGCTGATGCTGATATTGGGCTGATGCTGATATTGGGCTGATGCTGATATTGGGCTGATGCTGATATTGGGCTGATGCTGATATTGGGCTGATGCTGATATTGGGCTGATGCTGATATTGGGCTGATGCTGATATTGGGCTGATGCTGATATTGGGCTGATGCTGATATTGGGCTGATGCTGATATTGGGCTGATGCTGATATTGGGCTGATGCTGATATTGGGCTGATGCTGATATTGGGCTGATGCTGATATTGGGCTGATGCTGATATTGGGCTGATGCTGATATTGGGCTGATGCTGATATTGGGCTGATGCTGATATTGGGCTGATGCTGATATTGGGCTGATGCTGATATTGGGCTGATGCTGATATTGGGCTGATGCTGATATTGGGCTGATGCTGATATTGGGCTGATGCTGATATTGGGCTGATGCTGATATTGGGCTGATGCTGATATTGGGCTGATGCTGATATTGGGCTGATGCTGATATTGGGCTGATGCTGATATTGGGCTGATGCTGATATTGGGCTGATGCTGATATTGGGCTGATGCTGATATTGGGCTGATGCTGATATTGGGCTGATGCTGATATTGGGCTGATGCTGATATTGGGCTGATGCTGATATTGGGCTGATGCTGATATTGGGCTGATGCTGATATTGGGCTGATGCTGATATTGGGCTGATGCTGATATTGGGCTGATGCTGATATTGGGCTGATGCTGATATTGGGCTGATGCTGATATTGGGCTGATGCTGATATTGGGCTGATGCTGATATTGGGCTGATGCTGATATTGGGCTGATGCTGATATTGGGCTGATGCTGATATTGGGCTGATGCTGATATTGGGCTGATGCTGATATTGGGCTGATGCTGATATTGGGCTGATGCTGATATTGGGCTGATGCTGATATTGGGCTGATGCTGATATTGGGCTGATGCTGATATTGGGCTGATGCTGATATTGGGCTGATGCTGATATTGGGCTGATGCTGATATTGGGCTGATGCTGATATTGGGCTGATGCTGATATTGGGCTGATGCTGATATTGGGCTGATGCTGATATTGGGCTGATGCTGATATTGGGCTGATGCTGATATTGGGCTGATGCTGATATTGGGCTGATGCTGATATTGGGCTGATGCTGATATTGGGCTGATGCTGATATTGGGCTGATGCTGATATTGGGCTGATGCTGATATTGGGCTGATGCTGATATTGGGCTGATGCTGATATTGGGCTGATGCTGATATTGGGCTGATGCTGATATTGGGCTGATGCTGATATTGGGCTGATGCTGATATTGGGCTGATGCTGATATTGGGCTGATGCTGATATTGGGCTGATGCTGATATTGGGCTGATGCTGATATTGGGCTGATGCTGATATTGGGCTGATGCTGATATTGGGCTGATGCTGATATTGGGCTGATGCTGATATTGGGCTGATGCTGATATTGGGCTGATGCTGATATTGGGCTGATGCTGATATTGGGCTGATGCTGATATTGGGCTGATGCTGATATTGGGCTGATGCTGATATTGGGCTGATGCTGATATTGGGCTGATGCTGATATTGGGCTGATGCTGATATTGGGCTGATGCTGATATTGGGCTGATGCTGATATTGGGCTGATGCTGATATTGGGCTGATGCTGATATTGGGCTGATGCTGATATTGGGCTGATGCTGATATTGGGCTGATGCTGATATTGGGCTGATGCTGATATTGGGCTGATGCTGATATTGGGCTGATGCTGATATTGGGCTGATGCTGATATTGGGCTGATGCTGATATTGGGCTGATGCTGATATTGGGCTGATGCTGATATTGGGCTGATGCTGATATTGGGCTGATGCTGATATTGGGCTGATGCTGATATTGGGCTGATATTGATATTGGGCTGATATTGATATTGGGCTGATATAGGCCTGCAGAGTGTCTAGTTTTGAAGATACAGACTCTGCTAAGCAAAAGTGAACAGGGCCAAACTGGGCTTATTTCGCTGTGAAAGTGACATTTAGGCACGGACTTGGAAAACCTTGTCTGAACCCCTCCATCCTTCCTGTAGCTGCTCAGACTCTGCTTCTCTGCCCCCAGCCAAGCTTATAGGCCTGCAGAGTGTCTAGTTTTGAAGATACAGACTCTGCTAAGCAAAAGTGAACAGGGCCAAACTGGGCTTATTTCGCTGTGAAAGTGACATTTAGGCACGGAGTTGGAAAACCTTGTCTGAACCCCTCCATCCTTCCTGTAGCTGCTCAGACTCTGCTTCTCTGCCCCCAGCCAAGCTTATAGGCCTGCAGAGTGTCTAGTTTTGAAGATACAGACTCTGCTAAGCAAAAGTGAACAGGGCCAAACTGGGCTTATTTCGCTGTGAAAGTGACATTTAGGCACGGAGTTGGAAAACCTTGTCTGAACCCCTCCATCCTTCCTGTAGCTGCTCAGACTCTGCTTCTCTGCCCCCAGCCAAGCTTATAGGCCTGCAGAGTGTCTAGTTTTGAAGATACAGACTCTGCTAAGCAAAAGTGAACAGGGCCAAACTGGGCTTATTTCGCTGTGAAAGTGACATTTAGGCACGGAGTTGGAAAACCTTGTCTGAACCCCTCCATCCTTCCTGTAGCTGCTCAGACTCTGCTTCTCTGCCCCCAGCCAAGCTTATAGGCCTGCAGAGTGTCTAGTTTTGAAGATACAGACTCTGCTAAGCAAAAGTGAACAGGGCCAAACTGGGCTTATTTCGCTGTGAAAGTGACATTTAGGCACGGAGTTGGAAAACCTTGTCTGAACCCCTCCATCCTTCCTGTAGCTGCTCAGACTCTGCTTCTCTGCCCCCAGCCAAGCTTATAGGCCTGCAGAGTGTCTAGTTTTGAAGATACAGACTCTGCTAAGCAAAAGTGAACAGGGCCAAACTGGGCTTATTTCGCTGTGAAAGTGACATTTAGGCACGGAGTTGGAAAACCTTGTCTGAACCCCTCCATCCTTCCTGTAGCTGCTCAGACTCTGCTTCTCTGCCCCCAGCCAAGCTTATAGGCCTGCAGAGTGTCTAGTTTTGAAGATACAGACTCTGCTAAGCAAAAGTGAACAGGGCCAAACTGGGCTTATTTCGCTGTGAAAGTGACATTTAGGCACGGAGTTGGAAAACCTTGTCTGAACCCCTCCATCCTTCCTGTAGCTGCTCAGACTCTGCTTCTCTGCCCCCAGCCAAGCTTATAGGCCTGCAGAGTGTCTAGTTTTGAAGATACAGACTCTGCTAAGCAAAAGTGAACAGGGCCAAACTGGGCTTATTTCGCTGTGAAAGTGACATTTAGGCACGGAGTTGGAAAACCTTGTCTGAACCCCTCCATCCTTCCTGTAGCTGCTCAGACTCTGCTTCTCTGCCCCCAGCCAAGCTTATAGGCCTGCAGAGTGTCTAGTTTTGAAGATACAGACTCTGCTAAGCAAAAGTGAACAGGGCCAAACTGGGCTTATTTCGCTGTGAAAGTGACATTTAGGCACGGAGTTGGAAAACCTTGTCTGAACCCCTCCATCCTTCCTGTAGCTGCTCAGACTCTGCTTCTCTGCCCCCAGCCAAGCTTATAGGCCTGCAGAGTGTCTAGTTTTGAAGATACAGACTCTGCTAAGCAAAAGTGAACAGGGCCAAACTGGGCTTATTTCGCTGTGAAAGTGACATTTAGGCACGGAGTTGGAAAACCTTGTCTGAACCCCTCCATCCTTCCTGTAGCTGCTCAGACTCTGCTTCTCTGCCCCCAGCCAAGCTTATAGGCCTGCAGAGTGTCTAGTTTTGAAGATACAGACTCTGCTAAGCAAAAGTGAACAGGGCCAAACTGGGCTTATTTCGCTGTGAAAGTGACATTTAGGCACGGAGTTGGAAAACCTTGTCTGAACCCCTCCATCCTTCCTGTAGCTGCTCAGACTCTGCTTCTCTGCCCCCAGCCAAGCTTATAGGCCTGCAGAGTGTCTAGTTTTGAAGATACAGACTCTGCTAAGCAAAAGTGAACAGGGCCAAACTGGGCTTATTTCGCTGTGAAAGTGACATTTAGGCACGGAGTTGGAAAACCTTGTCTGAACCCCTCCATCCTTCCTGTAGCTGCTCAGACTCTGCTTCTCTGCCCCCAGCCAAGCTTATAGGCCTGCAGAGTGTCTAGTTTTGAAGATACAGACTCTGCTAAGCAAAAGTGAACAGGGCCAAACTGGGCTTATTTCGCTGTGAAAGTGACATTTAGGCACGGAGTTGGAAAACCTTGTCTGAACCCCTCCATCCTTCCTGTAGCTGCTCAGACTCTGCTTCTCTGCCCCCAGCCAAGCTTATAGGCCTGCAGAGTGTCTAGTTTTGAAGATACAGACTCTGCTAAGCAAAAGTGAACAGGGCCAAACTGGGCTTATTTCGCTGTGAAAGTGACATTTAGGCACGGAGTTGGAAAACCTTGTCTGAACCCCTCCATCCTTCCTGTAGCTGCTCAGACTCTGCTTCTCTGCCCCCAGCCAAGCTTATAGGCCTGCAGAGTGTCTAGTTTTGAAGATACAGACTCTGCTAAGCAAAAGTGAACAGGGCCAAACTGGGCTTATTTCGCTGTGAAAGTGACATTTAGGCACGGAGTTGGAAAACCTTGTCTGAACCCCTCCATCCTTCCTGTAGCTGCTCAGACTCTGCTTCTCTGCCCCCAGCCAAGCTTATAGGCCTGCAGAGTGTCTAGTTTTGAAGATACAGACTCTGCTAAGCAAAAGTGAACAGGGCCAAACTGGGCTTATTTCGCTGTGAAAGTGACATTTAGGCACGGAGTTGGAAAACCTTGTCTGAACCCCTCCATCCTTCCTGTAGCTGCTCAGACTCTGCTTCTCTGCCCCCAGCCAAGCTTATAGGCCTGCAGAGTGTCTAGTTTTGAAGATACAGACTCTGCTAAGCAAAAGTGAACAGGGCCAAACTGGGCTTATTTCGCTGTGAAAGTGACATTTAGGCACGGAGTTGGAAAACCTTGTCTGAACCCCTCCATCCTTCCTGTAGCTGCTCAGACTCTGCTTCTCTGCCCCCAGCCAAGCTTATAGGCCTGCAGAGTGTCTAGTTTTGAAGATACAGACTCTGCTAAGCAAAAGTGAACAGGGCCAAACTGGGCTTATTTCGCTGTGAAAGTGACATTTAGGCACGGAGTTGGAAAACCTTGTCTGAACCCCTCCATCCTTCCTGTAGCTGCTCAGACTCTGCTTCTCTGCCCCCAGCCAAGCTTATAGGCCTGCAGAGTGTCTAGTTTTGAAGATACAGACTCTGCTAAGCAAAAGTGAACAGGGCCAAACTGGGCTTATTTCGCTGTGAAAGTGACATTTAGGCACGGAGTTGGAAAACCTTGTCTGAACCCCTCCATCCTTCCTGTAGCTGCTCAGACTCTGCTTCTCTGCCCCCAGCCAAGCTTATAGGCCTGCAGAGTGTCTAGTTTTGAAGATACAGACTCTGCTAAGCAAAAGTGAACAGGGCCAAACTGGGCTTATTTCGCTGTGAAAGTGACATTTAGGCACGGAGTTGGAAAACCTTGTCTGAACCCCTCCATCCTTCCTGTAGCTGCTCAGACTCTGCTTCTCTGCCCCCAGCCAAGCTTATAGGCCTGCAGAGTGTCTAGTTTTGAAGATACAGACTCTGCTAAGCAAAAGTGAACAGGGCCAAACTGGGCTTATTTCGCTGTGAAAGTGACATTTAGGCACGGAGTTGGAAAACCTTGTCTGAACCCCTCCATCCTTCCTGTAGCTGCTCAGACTCTGCTTCTCTGCCCCCAGCCAAGCTTATAGGCCTGCAGAGTGTCTAGTTTTGAAGATACAGACTCTGCTAAGCAAAAGTGAACAGGGCCAAACTGGGCTTATTTCGCTGTGAAAGTGACATTTAGGCACGGAGTTGGAAAACCTTGTCTGAACCCCTCCATCCTTCCTGTAGCTGCTCAGACTCTGCTTCTCTGCCCCCAGCCAAGCTTATAGGCCTGCAGAGTGTCTAGTTTTGAAGATACAGACTCTGCTAAGCAAAAGTGAACAGGGCCAAACTGGGCTTATTTCGCTGTGAAAGTGACATTTAGGCACGGAGTTGGAAAACCTTGTCTGAACCCCTCCATCCTTCCTGTAGCTGCTCAGACTCTGCTTCTCTGCCCCCAGCCAAGCTTATAGGCCTGCAGAGTGTCTAGTTTTGAAGATACAGACTCTGCTAAGCAAAAGTGAACAGGGCCAAACTGGGCTTATTTCGCTGTGA
This sequence comes from Electrona antarctica, assembly GCF_951216825.1. NCBI lineage: Eukaryota > Metazoa > Chordata > Actinopteri > Myctophiformes > Myctophidae > Electrona > Electrona antarctica. Next base: position 8,900 of record NW_027637245.1, read on the forward strand.
AAGTGACATTTAGGCACGGAGTTGGAAAACCTTGTCTGAACCCCTCCATCCTTCCTGTAGCTGCTCAGACTCTGCTTCTCTGCCCCCAGCCAAGCTTATAGGCCTGCAGAGTGTCTAGTTTTGAAGATACAGACTCTGCTAAGCAAAAGTGAACAGGGCCAAACTGGGCTTATTTCGCTGTGAAAGTGACATTTAGGCACGGAGTTGGAAAACCTTGTCTGAACCCCTCCATCCTTCCTGTAGCTGCTCAGACTCTGCTTCTCTGCCCCCAGCCAAGCTTATAGGCCTGCAGAGTGTCTAGTTTTGAAGATACAGACTCTGCTAAGCAAAAGTGAACAGGGCCAAACTGGGCTTATTTCGCTGTGAAAGTGACATTTAGGCACGGAGTTGGAAAACCTTGTCTGAACCCCTCCATCCTTCCTGTAGCTGCTCAGACTCTGCTTCTCTGCCCCCAGCCAAGCTTATAGGCCTGCAGAGTGTCTAGTTTTGAAGATACAGACTCTGCTAAGCAAAAGTGAACAGGGCCAAACTGGGCTTATTTCGCTGTGAAATTTCGATGTCACTTTCACAGCGAAATAAGCCCAGTTTGGCCCTGTTCACTTTTGCTTAGCAGAGTCTGTATCTTCAAAACTAGACACTCTGCAGGCCTATAAGCTTGGCTGGGGGCAGAGAAGCAGAGTCTGAGCAGCTACAGGAAGGATGGAGGGGTTCAGACAAGGTTTTCCAACTCCGTGCCTAAATGTCACTTTCACAGCGAAATAAGCCCAGTTTGGCCCTGTTCACTTTTGCTTAGCAGAGTCTGTATCTTCAAAACTAGACACTCTGCAGGCCTATAAGCTTGGCTGGGGGCAGAGAAGCAGAGTCTGAGCAGCTACAGGAAGGATGGAGGGGTTCAGACAAGGTTTTCCAACTCCGTGCCTAAATGTCACTTTCACAGCGAAATAAGCCCAGTTTGGCCCTGTTCACTTTTGCTTAGCAGAGTCTGTATCTTCAAAACTAGACACTCTGCAGGCCTATAAGCTTGGCTGGGGGCAGAGAAGCAGAGTCTGAGCAGCTACAGGAAGGATGGAGGGGTTCAGACAAGGTTTTCCAACTCCGTGCCTAAATGTCACTTTCACAGCGAAATAAGCCCAGTTTGGCCCTGTTCACTTTTGCTTAGCAGAGTCTGTATCTTCAAAACTAGACACTCTGCAGGCCTATAAGCTTGGCTGGGGGCAGAGAAGCAGAGTCTGAGCAGCTACAGGAAGGATGGAGGGGTTCAGACAAGGTTTTCCAACTCCGTGCCTAAATGTCACTTTCACAGCGAAATAAGCCCAGTTTGGCCCTGTTCACTTTTGCTTAGCAGAGTCTGTATCTTCAAAACTAGACACTCTGCAGGCCTATAAGCTTGGCTGGGGGCAGAGAAGCAGAGTCTGAGCAGCTACAGGAAGGATGGAGGGGTTCAGACAAGGTTTTCCAACTCCGTGCCTAAATGTCACTTTCACAGCGAAATAAGCCCAGTTTGGCCCTGTTCACTTTTGCTTAGCAGAGTCTGTATCTTCAAAACTAGACACTCTGCAGGCCTATAAGCTTGGCTGGGGGCAGAGAAGCAGAGTCTGAGCAGCTACAGGAAGGATGGAGGGGTTCAGACAAGGTTTTCCAACTCCGTGCCTAAATGTCACTTTCACAGCGAAATAAGCCCAGTTTGGCCCTGTTCACTTTTGCTTAGCAGAGTCTGTATCTTCAAAACTAGACACTCTGCAGGCCTATAAGCTTGGCTGGGGGCAGAGAAGCAGAGTCTGAGCAGCTACAGGAAGGATGGAGGGGTTCAGACAAGGTTTTCCAACTCCGTGCCTAAATGTCACTTTCACAGCGAAATAAGCCCAGTTTGGCCCTGTTCACTTTTGCTTAGCAGAGTCTGTATCTTCAAAACTAGACACTCTGCAGGCCTATAAGCTTGGCTGGGGGCAGAGAAGCAGAGTCTGAGCAGCTACAGGAAGGATGGAGGGGTTCAGACAAGGTTTTCCAACTCCGTGCCTAAATGTCACTTTCACAGCGAAATAAGCCCAGTTTGGCCCTGTTCACTTTTGCTTAGCAGAGTCTGTATCTTCAAAACTAGACACTCTGCAGGCCTATAAGCTTGGCTGGGGGCAGAGAAGCAGAGTCTGAGCAGCTACAGGAAGGATGGAGGGGTTCAGACAAGGTTTTCCAACTCCGTGCCTAAATGTCACTTTCACAGCGAAATAAGCCCAGTTTGGCCCTGTTCACTTTTGCTTAGCAGAGTCTGTATCTTCAAAACTAGACACTCTGCAGGCCTATAAGCTTGGCTGGGGGCAGAGAAGCAGAGTCTGAGCAGCTACAGGAAGGATGGAGGGGTTCAGACAAGGTTTTCCAACTCCGTGCCTAAATGTCACTTTCACAGCGAAATAAGCCCAGTTTGGCCCTGTTCACTTTTGCTTAGCAGAGTCTGTATCTTCAAAACTAGACACTCTGCAGGCCTATAAGCTTGGCTGGGGGCAGAGAAGCAGAGTCTGAGCAGCTACAGGAAGGATGGAGGGGTTCAGACAAGGTTTTCCAACTCCGTGCCTAAATGTCACTTTCACAGCGAAATAAGCCCAGTTTGGCCCTGTTCACTTTTGCTTAGCAGAGTCTGTATCTTCAAAACTAGACACTCTGCAGGCCTATAAGCTTGGCTGGGGGCAGAGAAGCAGAGTCTGAGCAGCTACAGGAAGGATGGAGGGGTTCAGACAAGGTTTTCCAACTCCGTGCCTAAATGTCACTTTCACAGCGAAATAAGCCCAGTTTGGCCCTGTTCACTTTTGCTTAGCAGAGTCTGTATCTTCAAAACTAGACACTCTGCAGGCCTATAAGCTTGGCTGGGGGCAGAGAAGCAGAGTCTGAGCAGCTACAGGAAGGATGGAGGGGTTCAGACAAGGTTTTCCAAGTCCGTGCCTAAATGTCACTTTCACAGCGAAATAAGCCCAGTTTGGCCCTGTTCACTTTTGCTTAGCAGAGTCTGTATCTTCAAAACTAGACACTCTGCAGGCCTATATCAGCCCAATATCAATATCAGCCCAATATCAATATCAGCCCAATATCAATATCAGCCCAATATCAGCATCAGCCCAATATCAGCATCAGCCCAATATCAGCATCAGCCCAATATCAGCATCAGCCCAATATCAGCATCAGCCCAATATCAGCATCAGCCCAATATCAGCATCAGCCCAATATCAGCATCAGCCCAATATCAGCATCAGCCCAATATCAGCATCAGCCCAATATCAGCATCAGCCCAATATCAGCATCAGCCCAATATCAGCATCAGCCCAATATCAGCATCAGCCCAATATCAGCATCAGCCCAATATCAGCATCAGCCCAATATCAGCATCAGCCCAATATCAGCATCAGCCCAATATCAGCATCAGCCCAATATCAGCATCAGCCCAATATCAGCATCAGCCCAATATCAGCATCAGCCCAATATCAGCATCAGCCCAATATCAGCATCAGCCCAATATCAGCATCAGCCCAATATCAGCATCAGCCCAATATCAGCATCAGCCCAATATCAGCATCAGCCCAATATCAGCATCAGCCCAATATCAGCATCAGCCCAATATCAGCATCAGCCCAATATCAGCATCAGCCCAATATCAGCATTAGCCCAATATCAGCATCAGCCCAATATCAGCATCAGCCCAATATCAGCATCAGCCCAATATCAGCATCAGCCCAATATCAGCATCAGCCCAATATCAGCATCAGCCCAATATCAGCATCAGCCCAATATCAGCATCAGCCCAATATCAGCATCAGCCCAATATCAGCATCAGCCCAATATCAGCATCAGCCCAATATCAGCATCAGCCCAATATCAGCATCAGCCCAATATCAGCATCAGCCCAATATCAGCATCAGCCCAATATCAGCATCAGCCCAATATCAGCATCAGCCCAATATCAGCATCAGCCCAATATCAGCATCAGCCCAATATCAGCATCAGCCCAATATCAGCATCAGCCCAATATCAGCATCAGCCCAATATCAGCATCAGCCCAATATCAGCATCAGCCCAATATCAGCATCAGCCCAATATCAGCATCAGCCCAATATCAGCATCAGCCCAATATCAGCATCAGCCCAATATCAGCATCAGCCCAATATCAGCATCAGCCCAATATCAGCATCAGCCCAATATCAGCATCAGCCCAATATCAGCATCAGCCCAATATCAGCATCAGCTGATATTATATCATATTGGGCTGCTTCTCTGCCCCCAGCCAAGCTTATAGGCCTGCAGAGTGTCTAGGGCTGATGCTGATATTGGGCTGATGCTGATATTGGGCTGATGCTGATATTGGGCTGATGCTGATATTGGGCTGATGCTGATATTGGGCTGATGCTGATATTGGGCTGATGCTGATATTGGGCTGATGCTGATATTGGGCTGATGCTGATATTGGGCTGATGCTGATATTGGGCTGATGCTGATATTGGGCTGATGCTGATATTGGGCTGATGCTGATATTGGGCTGATGCTGATATTGGGCTGATGCTGATATTGGGCTGATGCTGATATTGGGCTGATGCTGATATTGGGCTGATGCTGATATTGGGCTGATGCTGATATTGGGCTGATGCTGATATTGGGCTGATGCTGATATTGGGCTGATGCTGATTTTGGGCTGATGCTGATATTGGGCTGATGCTGATATTGGGCTGATGCTGATATTGGGCTGATGCTGATATTGGGCTGATGCTGATATTGGGCTGATGCTGATATTGGGCTGATGCTGATATTGGGCTGATGCTGATATTGGGCTGATGCTGATATTGGGCTGATGCTGATATTGGGCTGATGCTGATATTGGGCTGATGCTGATATTGGGCTGATGCTGATATTGGGCTGATGCTGATATTGGGCTGATGCTGATATTGGGCTGATGCTGATATTGGGCTGATGCTGATATTGGGCTGATGCTGATATTGGGCTGATGCTGATATTGGGCTGATGCTGATATTGGGCTGATGCTGATATTGGGCTGATGCTGATATTGGGCTGATGCTGATATTGGGCTGATGCTGATATTGGGCTGATGCTGATATTGGGCTGATGCTGATATTGGGCTGATGCTGATATTGGGCTGATGCTGATATTGGGCTGATGCTGATATTGGGCTGATGCTGATATTGGGCTGATGCTGATATTGGGCTGATGCTGATATTGGGCTGATGCTGATATTGGGCTGATGCTGATATTGGGCTGATGCTGATATTGGGCTGATGCTGATATTGGGCTGATGCTGATATTGGGCTGATGCTGATATTGGGCTGATGCTGATATTGGGCTGATGCTGATATTGGGCTGATGCTGATATTGGGCTGATGCTGATATTGGGCTGATGCTGATATTGGGCTGATGCTGATATTGGGCTGATGCTGATATTGGGCTGATGCTGATATTGGGCTGATGCTGATATTGGGCTGATGCTGATATTGGGCTGATGCTGATATTGGGCTGATGCTGATATTGGGCTGATGCTGATATTGGGCTGATGCTGATATTGGGCTGATGCTGATATTGGGCTGATGCTGATATTGGGCTGATATTGATATTGGGCTGATATTGATATTGGGCTGATATAGGCCTGCAGAGTGTCTAGTTTTGAAGATACAGACTCTGCTAAGCAAAAGTGAACAGGGCCAAACTGGGCTTATTTCGCTGTGAAAGTGACATTTAGGCACGGACTTGGAAAACCTTGTCTGAACCCCTCCATCCTTCCTGTAGCTGCTCAGACTCTGCTTCTCTGCCCCCAGCCAAGCTTATAGGCCTGCAGAGTGTCTAGTTTTGAAGATACAGACTCTGCTAAGCAAAAGTGAACAGGGCCAAACTGGGCTTATTTCGCTGTGAAAGTGACATTTAGGCACGGAGTTGGAAAACCTTGTCTGAACCCCTCCATCCTTCCTGTAGCTGCTCAGACTCTGCTTCTCTGCCCCCAGCCAAGCTTATAGGCCTGCAGAGTGTCTAGTTTTGAAGATACAGACTCTGCTAAGCAAAAGTGAACAGGGCCAAACTGGGCTTATTTCGCTGTGAAAGTGACATTTAGGCACGGAGTTGGAAAACCTTGTCTGAACCCCTCCATCCTTCCTGTAGCTGCTCAGACTCTGCTTCTCTGCCCCCAGCCAAGCTTATAGGCCTGCAGAGTGTCTAGTTTTGAAGATACAGACTCTGCTAAGCAAAAGTGAACAGGGCCAAACTGGGCTTATTTCGCTGTGAAAGTGACATTTAGGCACGGAGTTGGAAAACCTACTGGGCTTATTTCGCTGTGAAAGTGACATTTAGGCACGGAGTTGGAAAACCTTGTCTGAACCCCTCCATCCTTCCTGTAGCTGCTCAGACTCTGCTTCTCTGCCCCCAGCCAAGCTTATAGGCCTGCAGAGTGTCTAGTTTTGAAGATACAGACTCTGCTAAGCAAAAGTGAACAGGGCCAAACTGGGCTTATTTCGCTGTGAAAGTGACATTTAGGCACGGAGTTGGAAAACCTTGTCTGAACCCCTCCATCCTTCCTGTAGCTGCTCAGACTCTGCTTCTCTGCCCCCAGCCAAGCTTATAGGCCTGCAGAGTGTCTAGTTTTGAAGATACAGACTCTGCTAAGCAAAAGTGAACAGGGCCAAACTGGGCTTATTTTGCTGTGAAAGTGACATTTAGGCACGGAGTTGGAAAACCTTGTCTGAACCCCTCCATCCTTCCTGTAGCTGCTCAGACTCTGCTTCTCTGCCCCCAGCCAAGCTTATAGGCCTGCAGAGTGTCTAGTTTTGAAGATACAGACTCTGCTAAGCAAAAGTGAACAGGGCCAAACTGGGCTTATTTCGCTGTGAAAGTGACATTTAGGCACGGAGTTGGAAAACCTTGTCTGAACCCCTCCATCCTTCCTGTAGCTGCTCAGACTCTGCTTCTCTGCCCCCAGCCAAGCTTATAGGCCTGCAGAGTGTCTAGTTTTGAAGATACAGACTCTGCTAAGCAAAAGTGAACAGGGCCAAACTGGGCTTATTTCGCTGTGAAAGTGACATTTAGGCACGGAGTTGGAAAACCTTGTCTGAACCCCTCCATCCTTCCTGTAGCTGCTCAGACTCTGCTTCTCTGCCCCCAGCCAAGCTTATAGGCCTGCAGAGTGTCTAGTTTTGAAGATACAGACTCTGCTAAGCAAAAGTGAACAGGGCCAAACTGGGCTTATTTCGCTGTGAAAGTGACATTTAGGCACGGAGTTGGAAAACCTTGTCTGAACCCCTCCATCCTTCCTGTAGCTGCTCAGACTCTGCTTCTCTGCCCCCAGCCAAGCTTATAGGCCTGCAGAGTGTCTAGTTTTGAAGATACAGACTCTGCTAAGCAAAAGTGAACAGGGCCAAACTGGGCTTATTTCGCTGTGAAATTTCGATGTCACTTTCACAGCGAAATAAGCCCAGTTTGGCCCTGTTCACTTTTGCTTAGCAGAGTCTGTATCTTCAAAACTAGACACTCTGCAGGCCTATAAGCTTGGCTGGGGGCAGAGAAGCAGAGTCTGAGCAGCTACAGGAAGGATGGAGGGGTTCAGACAAGGTTTTCCAACTCCGTGCCTAAATGTCACTTTCACAGCGAAATAAGCCCAGTTTGGCCCTGTTCACTTTTGCTTAGCAGAGTCTGTATCTTCAAAACTAGACACTCTGCAGGCCTATAAGCTTGGCTGGGGGCAGAGAAGCAGAGTCTGAGCAGCTACAGGAAGGATGGAGGGGTTCAGACAAGGTTTTCCAACTCCGTGCCTAAATGTCACTTTCACAGCGAAATAAGCCCAGTTTGGCCCTGTTCACTTTTGCTTAGCAGAGTCTGTATCTTCAAAACTAGACACTCTGCAGGCCTATAAGCTTGGCTGGGGGCAGAGAAGCAGAGTCTGAGCAGCTACAGGAAGGATGGAGGGGTTCAGACAAGGTTTTCCAACTCCGTGCCTAAATGTCACTTTCACAGCGAAATAAGCCCAGTTTGGCCCTGTTCACTTTTGCTTAGCAGAGTCTGTATCTTCAAAACTAGACACTCTGCAGGCCTATAAGCTTGGCTGGGGGCAGAGAAGCAGAGTCTGAGCAGCTACAGGAAGGATGGAGGGGTTCAGACAAGGTTTTCCAACTCCGTGCCTAAATGTCACTTTCACAGCGAAATAAGCCCAGTTTGGCCCTGTTCACTTTTGCTTAGCAGAGTCTGTATCTTCAAAACTAGACACTCTGCAGGCCTATAAGCTTGGCTGGGGGCAGAGAAGCAGAGTCTGAGCAGCTACAGGAAGGATGGAGGGGTTCAGACAAGGTTTTCCAACTCCGTGCCTAAATGTCACTTTCACAGCGAAATAAGCCCAGTTTGGCCCTGTTCACTTTTGCTTAGCAGAGTCTGTATCTTCAAAACTAGACACTCTGCAGGCCTATAAGCTTGGCTGGGGGCAGAGAAGCAGAGTCTGAGCAGCTACAGGAAGGATGGAGGGGTTCAGACAAGGTTTTCCAACTCCGTGCCTAAATGTCACTTTCACAGCGAAATAAGCCCAGTTTGGCCCTGTTCACTTTTGCTTAGCAGAGTCTGTATCTTCAAAACTAGACACTCTGCAGGCCTATAAGCTTGGCTGGGGGCAGAGAAGCAGAGTCTGAGCAGCTACAGGAAGGATGGAGGGGTTCAGACAAGGTTTTCCAACTCCGTGCCTAAATGTCACTTTCACAGCGAAATAAGCCCAGTTTGGCCCTGTTCACTTTTGCTTAGCAGAGTCTGTATCTTCAAAACTAGACACTCTGCAGGCCTATAAGCTTGGCTGGGGGCAGAGAAGCAGAGTCTGAGCAGCTACAGGAAGGATGGAGGGGTTCAGACAAGGTTTTCCAACTCCGTGCCTAAATGTCACTTTCACAGCGAAATAAGCCCAGTTTGGCCCTGTTCACTTTTGCTTAGCAGAGTCTGTATCTTCAAAACTAGACACTCTGCAGGCCTATAAGCTTGGCTGGGGGCAGAGAAGCAGAGTCTGAGCAGCTACAGGAAGGATGGAGGGGTTCAGACAAGGTTTTCCAACTCCGTGCCTAAATGTCACTTTCACAGCGAAATAAGCCCAGTTTGGCCCTGTTCACTTTTGCTTAGCAGAGTCTGTATCTTCAAAACTAGACACTCTGCAGGCCTATAAGCTTGGCTGGGGGCAGAGAAGCAGAGTCTGAGCAGCTACAGGAAGGATGGAGGGGTTCAGACAAGGTTTTCCAACTCCGTGCCTAAATGTCACTTTCACAGCGAAATAAGCCCAGTTTGGCCCTGTTCACTTTTGCTTAGCAGAGTCTGTATCTTCAAAACTAGACACTCTGCAGGCCTATAAGCTTGGCTGGGGGCAGAGAAGCAGAGTCTGAGCAGCTACAGGAAGGATGGAGGGGTTCAGACAAGGTTTTCCAACTCCGTGCCTAAATGTCACTTTCACAGCGAAATAAGCCCAGTTTGGCCCTGTTCACTTTTGCTTAGCAGAGTCTGTATCTTCAAAACTAGACACTCTGCAGGCCTATAAGCTTGGCTGGGGGCAGAGAAGCAGAGTCTGAGCAGCTACAGGAAGGATGGAGGGGTTCAGACAAGGTTTTCCAACTCCGTGCCTAAATTTCACTTTCACAGCGAAATAAGCCCAGTTTGGCCCTGTTCACTTTTGCTTAGCAGAGTCTGTATCTTCAAAACTAGACACTCTGCAGGCCTATAAGCTTGGCTGGGGGCAGAGCAGCAGAGTCTGAGCAGCTACAGGAAGGATGGAGGGGTTCAGACAAGGTTTTCCAAGTCCGTGCCTAAATGTCACTTTCACAGCGAAATAAGCCCAGTTTGGCCCTGTTCACTTTTGCTTAGCAGAGTCTGTATCTTCAAAACTAGACACTCTGCAGGCCTATATCAGCCCAATATCAATATCAGCCCAATATCAATATCAGCCCAATATCAGCATCAGCCCAATATCAGCATCAGCCCAATATCAGCATCAGCCCAATATCAGCATCAGCCCAATATCAGCATCAGCCCAATATCAGCATCAGCCCAATATCAGCATCAGCCCAATATCAGCATCAGCCCAATATCAGCATCAGCCCAATATCAGCATCAGCCCAATATCAGCATCAGCCCAATATCAGCATCAGCCCAATATCAGCATCAGCCCAATATCAGCATCAGCCCAATATCAGCATCAGCCCAATATCAGCATCAGCCCAATATCAGCATCAGCCCAATATCAGCATCAGCCCAATATCAGCATCAGCCCAATATCAGCATCAGCCCAATATCAGCATCAGCCCAATATCAGCATCAGCCCAATATCAGCATCAGCCCAATATCAGCATCAGCCCAATATCAGCATCAGCCCAATATCAGCATCAGCCCAATATCAGCATCAGCCCAATATCAGCATCAGCCCAATATCAGCATCAGCCCAATATCAGCATCAGCCCAATATCAGCATCAGCCCAATATCAGCATCAGCCCAATATCAGCATCAGCCCAATATCAGCATCAGCCCAATATCAGCATCAGCCCAATATCAGCATCAGCCCAATATCAGCATCAGCCCAATATCAGCATCAGCCCAATATCAGCATCAGCCCAATATCAGCATCAGCCCAATATCAGCATCAGCCCAATATCAGCATCAGCCCAATATCAGCATCAGCCCAATATCAGCATCAGCCCAATATCAGCATCAGCCCAATATCAGCATCAGCCCAATATCAGCATCAGCCCAATATCAGCATCAGCCCAATATCAGCATCAGCCCAATATCAGCATCAGCCCAATATCAGCATCAGCCCAATATCAGCATCAGCCCAATATCAGCATCAGCCCAATATCAGCATCAGCCCAATATCAGCATCAGCCCAATATCAGCATCAGCCCAATATCAGCATCAGCCCAATATCAGCATCAGCCCAATATCAGCATCAGCCCAATATCAGCATCAGCCCAATATCAGCATCAGCCCAATATCAGCATCGATGGAGGGGTTCAGACAAGGTTTTCCAACTCCGTGCCTAAATGTCACTTTCACAGCGAAATAAGCCCAGTTTGGCCCTGTTCACTTTTTCTTAGCAGAGTCTGTATCTTCAAAACTAGACACTCTGCAGGCCTATAAGCTTGGCTGGGGGCAGAGAAGCAGAGTCTGAGCAGCTACAGGAAGGATGGAGGGGTTCAGACAAGGTTTTCCAACTCCGTGCCTAAATGTCACTTTCACAGCGAAATAAGCCCAGTTTGGCCCTGTTCACTTTTGCTTAGCAGAGTCTGTATCTTCAAAACTAGACACTCTGCAGGCCTATAAGCTTGGCTGGGGGCAGAGAAGCAGAGTCTGAGCAGCTACAGGAAGGATGGAGGGGTTCAGACAAGGTTTTCCAACTCCGTGCCTAAATGTCACTTTCACAGCGAAATAAGCCCAGTTTGGCCCTGTTCACTTTTGCTTAGCAGAGTCTGTATCTTCAAAACTAGACACTCTGCAGGCCTATAAGCTTGGCTGGGGGCAGAGAAGCAGAGTCTGAGCAGCTACAGGAAGGATGGAGGGGTTCAGACAAGGTTTTCCAACTCCGTGCCTAAATGTCACTTTCACAGCGAAATAAGCCCAGTTTGGCCCTGTTCACTTTTTCTTAGCAGAGTCTGTATCTTCAAAACTAGACACTCTGCAGGCCTATAAGCTTGGCTGGGGGCAGAGAAGCAGAGTCTGAGCAGCTACAGGAAGGATGGAGGGGTTCAGACAAGGTTTTCCAACTCCGTGCCTAAATGTCACTTTCACAGCGAAATAAGCCCAGTTTGGCCCTGTTCACTTTTGCTTAGCAGAGTCTGTATCTTCAAAACTAGACACTCTGCAGGCCTATAAGCTTGGCTGGGGGCAGAGAAGCAGAGTCTGAGCAGCTACAGGAAGGATGGAGGGGTTCAGACAAGGTTTTCCAACTCCGTGCCTAAATGTCACTTTCACAGCGAAATAAGCCCAGTTTGGCCCTGTTCACTTTTGCTTAGCAGAGTCTGTATCTTCAAAACTAGACACTCTGCAGGCCTATAAGCTTGGCTGGGGGCAGAGAAGCAGAGTCTGAGCAGCTACAGGAAGGATGGAGGGGTTCAGACAAGGTTTTCCAACTCCGTGCCTAAATGTCACTTTCACAGCGAAATAAGCCCAGTTTGGCCCTGTTCACTTTTGCTTAGCAGAGTCTGTATCTTCAAAACTAGACACTCTGCAGGCCTATAAGCTTGGCTGGGGGCAGAGAAGCAGAGTCTGAGCAGCTACAGGAAGGATGGAGGGGTTCAGACAAGGTTTTCCAACTCCGTGCCTAAATGTCACTTTCACAGCGAAATAAGCCCAGTTTGGCCCTGTTCACTTTTGCTTAGCAGAGTCTGTATCTTCAAAACTAGACACTCTGCAGGCCTATAAGCTTGGCTGGGGGCAGAGAAGCAGCCCAATATGATATAATATCAGCTGATGCTGATATTGGGCTGATGCTGATATTGGGCTGATGCTGATATTGGGCTGATGCTGATATTGGGCTGATGCTGATATTGGGCTGATGCTGATATTGGGCTGATGCTGATATTGGGCTGATGCTGATATTGGGCTGATGCTGATATTGGGCTGATGCTGATATTGGGCTGATGCTGATATTGGGCTGATGCTGATATTGGGCTGATGCTGATATTGGGCTGATGCTGATATTGGGCTGATGCTGATATTGGGCTGATGCTGATATTGGGCTGATGCTGATATTGGGCTGATGCTGATATTGGGCTGATGCTGATATTGGGCTGATGCTGATATTGGGCTGATGCTGATATTGGGCTGATGCTGATATTGGGCTGATGCTGATATTGGGCTGATGCTGATATTGGGCTGATGCTGATATTGGGCTGATGCTGATATTGGGCTGATGCTGATATTGGGCTGATGCTGATATTGGGCTGATGCTGATATTGGGCTGATGCTGATATTGGGCTGATGCTGATATTGGGCTGATGCTGATATTGGGCTGATGCTGATATTGGGCTGATGCTGATATTGGGCTGATGCTGATATTGGGCTGATGCTGATATTGGGCTGATGCTGATATTGGGCTGATGCTGATATTGGGCTGATGCTGATATTGGGCTGATGCTGATATTGGGCTGATGCTGATATTGGGCTGATGCTGATATTGGGCTGATGCTGATATTGGGCTGATGCTGATATTGGGCTGATGCTGATATTGGGCTGATGCTGATATTGGGCTGATGCTGATATTGGGCTGATGCTGATATTGGGCTGATGCTGATATTGGGCTGATGCTGATATTGGGCTGATGCTGATATTGGGCTGATGCTGATATTGGGCTGATGCTGATATTGGGCTGATGCTGATATTGGGCTGATGCTGATATTGGGCTGATGCTGATATTGGGCTGATGCTGATATTGGGCTGATGCTGATATTGGGCTGATGCTGATATTGGGCTGATGCTGATATTGGGCTGATGCTGATATTGGGCTGATATTGATATTGGGCTGATATAGGCCTGCAGAGTGTCTAGTTTTGAAGATACAGACTCTGCTAAGCAAAAGTGAACAGGGCCAAACTGGGCTTATTTCGCTGTGAAAGTGACATTTAGGCACGGACTTGGAAAACCTTGTCTGAACCCCTCCATCCTTCCTGTAGCTGCTCAGACTCTGCTTCTCTGCCCCCAGCCAAGCTTATAGGCCTGCAGAGTGTCTAGTTTTGAAGATACAGACTCTGCTAAGCAAAAGTGAACAGGGCCAAACTGGGCTTATTTCGCTGTGAAAGTGACATTTAGGCACGGAGTTGGAAAACCTTGTCTGAACCCCTCCATCCTTCCTGTAGCTGCTCAGACTCTGCTTCTCTGCCCCCAGCCAAGCTTATAGGCCTGCAGAGTGTCTAGTTTTGAAGATACAGACTCTGCTAAGCAAAAGTGAACAGGGCCAAACTGGGCTTATTTCGCTGTGAAAGTGACATTTAGGCACGGAGTTGGAAAACCTTGTCTGAACCCCTCCATCCTTCCTGTAGCTGCTCAGACTCTGCTTCTCTGCCCCCAGCCAAGCTTATAGGCCTGCAGAGTGTCTAGTTTTGAAGATACAGACTCTGCTAAGAAAAAGTGAACAGGGCCAAACTGGGCTTATTTCGCTGTGAAAGTGACATTTAGGCACGGAGTTGGAAAACCTTGTCTGAACCCCTCCATCCTTCCTGTAGCTGCTCAGACTCTGCTTCTCTGCCCCCAGCCAAGCTTATAGGCCTGCAGAGTGTCTAGTTTTGAAGATACAGTCTCTGCTAAGCAAAAGTGAACAGGGCCAAACTGGGCTTATTTCGCTGTGAAAGTGACATTTAGGCACGGAGTTGGAAAACCTTGTCTGAACCCCTCCATCCTTCCTGTAGCTGCTCAGACTCTGCTTCTCTGCCCCCAGCCAAGCTTATAGGCCTGCAGAGTGTCTAGTTTTGAAGATACAGACTCTGCTAAGCAAAAGTGAACAGGGCCAAACTGGGCTTATTTCGCTGTGAAAGTGACATTTAGGCACGGAGTTGGAAAACCTTGTCTGAACCCCTCCATCCTTCCTGTAGCTGCTCAGACTCTGCTTCTCTGCCCCCAGCCAAGCTTATAGGCCTGCAGAGTGTCTAGTTTTGAAGATACAGACTCTGCTAAGAAAAAGTGAACAGGGCCAAACTGGGCTTATTTCGCTGTGAAAGTGACATTTAGGCACGGAGTTGGAAAACCTTGTCTGAACCCCTCCATCGATGCTGATATTGGGCTGATGCTGATATTGGGCTGATGCTGATATTGGGCTGATGCTGATATTGGGCTGATGCTGATATTGGGCTGATGCTGATATTGGGCTGATGCTGATATTGGGCTGATGCTGATATTGGGCTGATGCTGATATTGGGCTGATGCTGATATTGGGCTGATGCTGATATTGGGCTGATGCTGATATTGGGCTGATGCTGATATTGGGCTGATGCTGATATTGGGCTGATGCTGATATTGGGCTGATGCTGATATTGGGCTGATGCTGATATTGGGCTGATGCTGATATTGGGCTGATGCTGATATTGGGCTGATGCTGATATTGGGCTGATGCTGATATTGGGCTGATGCTGATATTGGGCTGATGCTGATATTGGGCTGATGCTGATATTGGGCTGATGCTGATATTGGGCTGATGCTGATATTGGGCTGATGCTGATATTGGGCTGATGCTGATATTGGGCTGATGCTGATATTGGGCTGATGCTGATATTGGGCTGATGCTGATATTGGGCTGATGCTGATATTGGGCTGATGCTGATATTGGGCTGATGCTGATATTGGGCTGATGCTGATATTGGGCTGATGCTGATATTGGGCTGATGCTGATATTGGGCTGATGCTGATATTGGGCTGATGCTGATATTGGGCTGATGCTGATATTGGGCTGATGCTGATATTGGGCTGATGCTGATATTGGGCTGATGCTGATATTGGGCTGATGCTGATATTGGGCTGATGCTGATATTGGGCTGATGCTGATATTGGGCTGATGCTGATATTGGGCTGATGCTGATATTGGGCTGATGCTGATATTGGGCTGATGCTGATATTGGGCTGATGCTGATATTGGGCTGATGCTGATATTGGGCTGATGCTGATATTGGGCTGATGCTGATATTGGGCTGATGCTGATATTGGGCTGATGCTGATATTGGGCTGATGCTGATATTGGGCTGATGCTGATATTGGGCTGATGCTGTATTGGGCTGATGCTGATATTGGGCTGATGCTGATATTGGGCTGATGCTGATATTGGGCTGATGCTGATATTGGGCTGATGCTGATATTGGGCTGATATTGATATTGGGCTGATATTGATATTGGGCTGATATAGGCCTGCAGAGTGTCTAGTTTTGAAGATACAGACTCTGCTAAGCAAAAGTGAACAGGGCCAAACTGGGCTTATTTCGCTGTGAAAGTGACATTTAGGCACGGACTTGGAAAACCTTGTCTGAACCCCTCCATCCTTCCTGTAGCTGCTCAGACTCTGCTTCTCTGCCCCCAGCCAAGCTTATAGGCCTGCAGAGTGTCTAGTTTTGAAGATACAGACTCTGCTAAGCAAAAGTGAACAGGGCCAAACTGGGCTTATTTCGCTGTGAAAGTGACATTTAGGCACGGAGTTGGAAAACCTTGTCTGAACCCCTCCATCCTTCCTGTAGCTGCTCAGACTCTGCTTCTCTGCCCCCAGCCAAGCTTATAGGCCTGCAGAGTGTCTAGTTTTGAAGATACAGACTCTGCTAAGCAAAAGTGAACAGGGCCAAACTGGGCTTATTTCGCTGTGAAAGTGACATTTAGGCACGGAGTTGGAAAACCTTGTCTGAACCCCTCCATCCTTCCTGTAGCTGCTCAGACTCTGCTTCTCTGCCCCCAGCCAAGCTTATAGGCCTGCAGAGTGTCTAGTTTTGAAGATACAGACTCTGCTAAGCAAAAGTGAACAGGGCCAAACTGGGCTTATTTCGCTGTGAAAGTGACATTTAGGCACAGAGTTGGAAAACCTTGTCTGAACCCCTCCATCCTTCCTGTAGCTGCTCAGACTCTGCTTCTCTGCCCCCAGCCAAGCTTATAGGCCTGCAGAGTGTCTAGTTTTGAAGATACAGACTCTGCTAAGCAAAAGTGAACAGGGCCAAACTGGGCTTATTTCGCTGTGAAAGTGACATTTAGGCACGGAGTTGGAAAACCTTGTCTGAACCCCTCCATCCTTCCTGTAGCTGCTCAGACTCTGCTTCTCTGCCCCCAGCCAAGCTTATAGGCCTGCAGAGTGTCTAGTTTTGAAGATACAGACTCTGCTAAGCAAAAGTGAACAGGGCCAAACTGGGCTTATTTCGCTGTGAAAGTGACATTTAGGCACGGAGTTGGAAAACCTTGTCTGAACCCCTCCATCCTTCCTGTAGCTGCTCAGACTCTGCTTCTCTGCCCCCAGCCAAGCTTATAGGCCTGCAGAGTGTCTAGTTTTGAAGATACAGACTCTGCTAAGCAAAAGTGAACAGGGCCAAACTGGGCTTATTTCGCTGTGAAAGTGACATTTAGGCACGGAGTTGGAAAACCTTGTCTGAACCCCTCCATCCTTCCTGTAGCTGCTCAGACTCTGCTTCTCTGCCCCCAGCCAAGCTTATAGGCCTGCAGAGTGTCTAGTTTTGAAGATACAGACTCTGCTAAGCAAAAGTGAACAGGGCCAAACTGGGCTTATTTCGCTGTGAAAGTGACATTTAGGCACGGAGTTGGAAAACCTTGTCTGAACCCCTCCATCCTTCCTGTAGCTGCTCAGACTCTGCTTCTCTGCCCCCAGCCAAGCTTATAGGCCTGCAGAGTGTCTAGTTTTGAAGATACAGACTCTGCTAAGCAAAAGTGAACAGGGCCAAACTGGGCTTATTTCGCTGTGAAAGTGACATTTAGGCACGGAGTTGGAAAACCTTGTCTGAACCCCTCCATCCTTCCTGTAGCTGCTCAGACTCTGCTTCTCTGCCCCCAGCCAAGCTTATAGGCCTGCAGAGTGTCTAGTTTTGAAGATACAGACTCTGCTAAGCAAAAGTGAACAGGGCCAAACTGGGCTTATTTCGCTGTGAAAGTGACATTTAGGCACGGAGTTGGAAAACCTTGTCTGAACCCCTCCATCCTTCCTGTAGCTGCTCAGACTCTGCTTCTCTGCCCCCAGCCAAGCTTATAGGCCTGCAGAGTGTCTAGTTTTGAAGATACAGACTCTGCTAAGCAAAAGTGAACAGGGCCAAACTGGGCTTATTTCGCTGTGAAAGTGACATTTAGGCACGGAGTTGGAAAACCTTGTCTGAACCCCTCCATCCTTCCTGTAGCTGCTCAGACTCTGCTTCTCTGCCCCCAGCCAAGCTTATAGGCCTGCAGAGTGTCTAGTTTTGAAGATACAGACTCTGCTAAGCAAAAGTGAACAGGGCCAAACTGGGCTTATTTCGCTGTGAAAGTGACATTTAGGCACGGAGTTGGAAAACCTTGTCTGAACCCCTCCATCCTTCCTGTAGCTGCTCAGACTCTGCTTCTCTGCCCCCAGCCAAGCTTATAGGCCTGCAGAGTGTCTAGTTTTGAAGATACAGACTCTGCTAAGCAAAAGTGAACAGGGCCAAACTGGGCTTATTTCGCTGTGAAAGTGACATCGAAATTTCACAGCGAAATAAGCCCAGTTTGGCCCTGTTCACTTTTGCTTAGCAGAGTCTGTATCT
Organism: Electrona antarctica; assembly: GCF_951216825.1. Classification (NCBI taxonomy): domain Eukaryota; kingdom Metazoa; phylum Chordata; class Actinopteri; order Myctophiformes; family Myctophidae; genus Electrona; species Electrona antarctica. The sequence goes on from NW_027637245.1 coordinate 27,122, forward strand.
TCAAAACTAGACACTCTGCAGGCCTATAAGCTTGGCTGGGGGCAGAGAAGCAGAGTCTGAGCAGCTACAGGAAGGATGGAGGGGTTCAGACAAGGTTTTCCAACTCCGTGCCTAAATGTCACTTTCACAGCGAAATAAGCCCAGTTTGGCCCTGTTCACTTTTGCTTAGCAGAGTCTGTATCTTCAAAACTAGACACTCTGCAGGCCTATAAGCTTGGCTGGGGGCAGAGAAGCAGAGTCTGAGCAGCTACAGGAAGGATGGAGGGGTTCAGACAAGGTTTTCCAACTCCGTGCCTAAATGTCACTTTCACAGCGAAATAAGCCCAGTTTGGCCCTGTTCACTTTTGCTTAGCAGAGTCTGTATCTTCAAAACTAGACACTCTGCAGGCCTATAAGCTTGGCTGGGGGCAGAGAAGCAGAGTCTGAGCAGCTACAGGAAGGATGGAGGGGTTCAGACAAGGTTTTCCAACTCCGTGCCTAAATGTCACTTTCACAGCGAAATAAGCCCAGTTTGGCCCTGTTCACTTTTGCTTAGCAGAGTCTGTATCTTCAAAACTAGACACTCTGCAGGCCTATAAGCTTGGCTGGGGGCAGAGAAGCAGAGTCTGAGCAGCTACAGGAAGGATGGAGGGGTTCAGACAAGGTTTTCCAACTCCGTGCCTAAATGTCACTTTCACAGCGAAATAAGCCCAGTTTGGCCCTGTTCACTTTTGCTTAGCAGAGTCTGTATCTTCAAAACTAGACACTCTGCAGGCCTATAAGCTTGGCTGGGGGCAGAGAAGCAGAGTCTGAGCAGCTACAGGAAGGATGGAGGGGTTCAGACAAGGTTTTCCAACTCCGTGCCTAAATGTCACTTTCACAGCGAAATAAGCCCAGTTTGGCCCTGTTCACTTTTGCTTAGCAGAGTCTGTATCTTCAAAACTAGACACTCTGCAGGCCTATAAGCTTGGCTGGGGGCAGAGAAGCAGAGTCTGAGCAGCTACAGGAAGGATGGAGGGGTTCAGACAAGGTTTTCCAACTCCGTGCCTAAATGTCACTTTCACAGCGAAATAAGCCCAGTTTGGCCCTGTTCACTTTTGCTTAGCAGAGTCTGTATCTTCAAAACTAGACACTCTGCAGGCCTATAAGCTTGGCTGGGGGCAGAGAAGCAGAGTCTGAGCAGCTACAGGAAGGATGGAGGGGTTCAGACAAGGTTTTCCAACTCCGTGCCTAAATGTCACTTTCACAGCGAAATAAGCCCAGTTTGGCCCTGTTCACTTTTGCTTAGCAGAGTCTGTA